>NC_133663.1:151434998-151525126 GCF_037893015.1 Macrotis lagotis | reverse complement strand
TATATGTAACAAGATGCAGCAGCAAGAGATAGAAAAAGAAATTCCATTTAAAATAGTTTCAGACAACATAAAATACTTTGGGAGTCTATCTGCCAAGGCAGATTCAGAATGTCTATGAAAGCAACAATAAAACACTCTTCACACAAAATTAGTACTAAAAAACCTTGACAAATATCAAATGCTCATGGATAGGCCAAGGTAATATAATAAAAGCCAATTCTACCTAATTAAATGACATATTTACTACCATATCAATTACAGTTCCCCAAAATTACTTTAGGAATCTGGAAAAAATAATAGCTAAATTCATATGGAGATTAAAAAAGCCAAAATTATCAATTGAATTAATGACAAAAATGGAAAGGAAGGCAGCCTAATCATACCAGATCTAAAATTTTATTAGAAGGTATCAATTCTAAAAACAGTATAGTTCTTGCTGAGAAGTAGAGTGGTGGATCAGTGGAATAAATTAAATACAAAAGAGACAGCAGGAAATGATGATAGTCATCCACTGTGTGATAAACCCACAGTCCAGCTTTTGTGATAAGAATTCACTCTTTAGTTAAAAAAAAACTACTGGGAAGATAGTATGACAGAAATTAGGATTACACCAACATCTCGCACCCAAGATAACATCAAAATGAGTACAGGATTTATACATAAAAGATAAATTCAAAAGATTTTGCACAAACAAAACTACTGTAGGCAATACCAAAAAGAAAGTAGGAAATTGGGGAAAAAAAATGCAACTAGTGGTTCTGACACAGGACTCATTCCAAAACATATAGAGAACTGAATGAAATTTATAAACAAAGCATGTAATTCCTCAATTGACAAATGGTAAAAAGGATATGCAAAGGTAATTCTGAGATGAGGAAACTAATGTCATCTATAGTCATAAGAAAAATTTCTCTAAATCAGTATTGATAAGACAAATGCAAATTAAAGCATCTATAAGGTACCCTCTTACACCTCTCAGATTGACCAATATGACCAGAAAGGGGATCAATGTTGGAGAGGATGTGGGAAATCTGGGACACTAATGCATTGTGGGTAGAGTTGGGAACTGAACCAGACTTTCCAGAGAAAAATTTGGAATTATGCTCAAAGTGTGTTAAAAATGTGCATACCCTTTGGTCCAGCAATCCCAATATTAGGTCTGGATCCTGAGGAGATCATGAAAAAGGGTAAACACATCACTTGTAAAAAATAGTCATAGAAGCTCTATTTGTGTTGGCAAATAATTGGAAAATGTGAGGATGCCCATCAATTGGAGAATGACTGAACAAAGTATGATGTATGGGTATATTTGGACATTAACTTGAAAAGACTAGCATGAATTGATGCTGAGTGAGATGAAAAGGACCAGAAAAACATCGCACACACTAGCAACCACATGGGGTAATGATCAACCATGATGGACTTGCTCACACCTCCAGTGAAATAATTAGGAACATTTTGAGGGGATCTGTAATAGAGAATATCAACTGTGTCCAGAGAATTAATTGTGGCAATTAAACAAAGACCAAAGTTTATTATCTTAAATTTTTAAAAATTATCATGTATATATTATGTAATTTTGTTATGTCTAATGTTTTCTTTCTTTCTTTTGGAAAAGTTTCTTCTCTCACAACATACTCAGTTTTGATCCATGCATATTATGGATGCAAATGTAAAGATTTTATCAGATTTCCTGCTGGTGGGGGAGAGGGAGTAGAGAAAGGAGGGAGGGAGAAAAAAATGTAAAACTCAAAGCCTTAAAAAAATATGATTAGTAGAAACTACCACTGTTTGGAATTGGATAATAAAATATTTATATAATAAAAAAGGACAAGTAATGCAACAAGTCTATTTTCTGCCACAATTTTTAGTTAACATATTCCAAGTATACCATGTCAAATTCCAGGCTGGATCAATCAAATGGAGTAATTCACCATTTCAGATATGCAGATTATAAAACTCTGATGACAAAAAGTTAAGATGAATTAAGAATTTTCTTGTTGAGAATCAAAGAGAAGAGCATGAAAACTTGTTTAAGGATTAATATAAAAATAAACAAATCAATAAACTAATTTAGATCTACACTAGTCCCATCACTTCTTATAGGTGGTGGGAGAAGAGATTGAAACACTGTCAGATTTCATTGTCTTGAATTCAAAGATCTTTGCAGATATGACTGCAGTTATGAAATGAAAAGATAGTTGCTCCATGGAAGGAAAGTTCTGGAGAATCTAGCTAGTATACCAAAAAGAAGAGGCATCTTTGATAAGGCTTGGCATAGTTAAAGGTAAGATTTTTCATAGAACTGAGGGTTTTTGAATCATGAAACTAGAGAATGCTTTTGAGAGTACCTTTCATAGCAAGGATATAAAATCAGTCAATACTTAAAGAAGTTAATTCAAGCTGTTCACTGAAAGACTAAATATTGTATTAAAACCTTAAAAACTTTTCCCACATAAAGAGTACAAGGGATTCACTGGAAACGATCTGAAGGTGGGAAAATCAGAGGAAAAATGAAAAGGACACAACATAGGATGAGAGAGGGTCATCAAACCAATTAAAATGAACTTGGATAGACTGCAAGAGATAGTGAAAAATAGATTGGTCTGGATTTCCATTGAATTATGATATACAGACAGCGCTGAAAAACAACAATTTCTTCATTTAGTTTTGAATGACTTTTGGTCATTTATAGAAATGATGACACCATTCAGATTCTTTAGATTTATTTTTACTTTTTTGTCACTGAAAAGTATTTTATTTGAGTGCTCACTGTTCATTTAATAATTACAGATTGTTTATATAAATCTTCATTCCTTCTTTCTCTCTTTTGACTACTTCTTTTATCATTGCGAATACCAGAACTGGAAACTGAGTGACTTAGATGAGAATATGATTTAAAAAATTGAGGATGCATGATGAAAAAGTTGATGGCAAACAGAATTTTGAATTAAAAAATAAGGCACCCAAATTGCAAAATATTTGGTAGTATTATGATACATATCATGAATACTTTCTTCAGAAGGAGATTAGAAAAGCACTGAATTACTGAAAAACAAATTATTCATAAATTGAAACTGACTACACAATAATGTGTCTGTGAACTTTTTATTCCAATTGTTATTTTAAATTTTGCATTTCAAATTATCTTACTTGTTTCATCTCTTACCCAGTCATTCAGAAGGTAAGCAATGTGCTGCCTATTATAAGCGTCAATTCATGCAAAACACATTTCCATATTAGTAATGTGCTAAGAAAAATAAGAAAGAGAAATAAACAATATACTCCAATCTGCATTGACTTCATATGTTCCCTGTGTATTTAAGTAAGTGCATAACATTTTTCATGATAAGTCCCTTGGAATTGTTGCAGATTATCAAAATGATCACAGTAACAGATATGGCTGCAGTAATGAAATTAAAAGATACTTTCCTAACTGTAGTCATATCTCCAAAGGTCTTGTGGATTCAAAAAATTATAAATAGATTTCAATATAAATAATTTCTTTCATAATTTGATATATTTTATTTCATGCATTTAAAAATATTATTATAGAAAGTCTATAGGCCTCAAGCAGACTTCCAACAGAATCCTTGGAAATCCTTCTTATTCCTTGGGAATACATCAAAACAAAGGAATCATCTGGTTACTCACATGGGAGTCAATTCAAGAAAATCTATCTTCCAGATAGTTTCTTTGTCACAATAATAAATAAATTCAATATAATATATCAGAGAGGACATTGGGAATCTGAATTTTATACATGGAAGTATAATAGATTTCCATGGGATATCTATATCATACCACATCACTCTTGGAGCTGTCAAAGGAACATGAGATAACAGACAGACATCAAATTGGGTTGCCTACCCAAGTATGTGAAGGGTTCCACTATTGGAAAGGACAGAAGAAAGTATTTTTTTTTCCACAAAGGCCATGAAGGTGACTAAACTAAGTACTTTGGAATGCTTAATTTTTGTTCAGACATTGAATATCCTAAGGACATTCCAGGTCATCACCAGTAATCTTGGCTATTATCTTTCCACTTTACTTTAATGACTGGAAAAGAGGTGTTCAGCAACTTTGTTTCACAATCAGAGTTGTCCTAAAGTAGAAGGTACCTTTGGAAGTAATGAACATTGTAGAAGGAAAAAAAATATCATTAAGGTATGAGTTGAGTTTCATTATCCCTGATGTTCCTTTTAACCATGAGATTCTGCAAAATTGCAATTCTCAGATCTTGTTCTGGTACTGAAATAACCTATATCATCTTGAGGCCATTTGTTCATAACATTAAAAGAGGCTCACACATGAAAATGGAATGGAATAGATCTGCTATAGTTTCATTAGTGAGCTATTCTTATCATTAACAACAATGTAACAACCAATTTGAACTTCATTAATTTTGAATGTAATATGATGAAAAATGCACTAATCAGTATTGAAAAGAATTATGCTTCTCCATCAAGGCTAAAAGCATGCAGGATTTAAGGAACTTTTTACTAGCAAAAAATTATTCCATTAACTATTGATAATGAATATCAAGTTGGAATCAAATAAAGGATTTTTTTCAACAAAGTTGGAATTTTGCATTCTATATCTATATCTGTATATATTTAAAAATATAGATGATAGAGACATTATGTATATGCAAAATACTTTTATTTTTGAATGACAATATGCTGGTTATACTAAGTCTTTGATCAGGTTCTCCCCAACAATATGGTTACTCAAAGAGGTATGACAAGCCATTCTTATCACTTTGCTAATGCCCAAGCAAGATAAAGATAAGAATGTAGATAAAAATTATTAGAAACCTTTATAGAAGTTTAATGACTGGGAGGGAAATAAGAAATGTGAATGGACTGAACTATTTCTGTGCAGGAAGAAATGGAGAGTTTAAGAAATTCAGAGAAATAGAAGAATTTTTTTATGAAATGTTGCAAATCAGTAGAATAATGTAAACATGATTACTACAATGTGCAAGGTAAAAATTCCTAAGAAGAAGTTGAATGATGGAAAATTTTTATTCAAATATATAATTAAATATTAAAATATTATTCATAAAAGACACCTAATGAAAACTCCCTGTTTGCATTAAATGGGTAGAGTATACTTTTTGAAACAGTTTCATTATATATTTTGACTTTTTTCTTTTATGAAGAGAGGTTGAAACTGGAGCATAGTAGAAATTGACTTCAATGTAATGAGAAATAGCATTAATAAAACATTTTAGCAACATATACATAAATCATTAAGATTATGAAATGGAAGTGAATAGAGGCAAACAGATTTTACAATGGATATGATTTTGGATCTGGGGTAAAGAAGATTTTAATTGAAATAATTTCTCAGGATTTACTACCTGATGACCTGTATGACTCTATACAAGTCATCTCACCTAACTCAACCTCAATTTGCTTTTCAGTAAAATGGAAAGAATAGTAGGAACTATCTTAAAAGATTGTGGTAAGGATCTATTGAGATGAAATAAATTGCTTCTCAAACTTTAAAGAAATCTGTAAAGGCTAGGTATTTGAAAGAAACAGAAATATTCTACTGATTTTCACCATTTCATAAAAAAATCCTCTATTTCTTTGAATTTCTTTAACTCTCTATTTCTTCCTGCACAGAAATAGTGCAGTCCATTCACATTACTTAATTCCCTCCCAGTCATTAAACTTCTATAAAGGTTTTTAATAAAATTTTTATCTACTTTCTTATCTATATATTCCTTGGAAATTAGCAATGTGATAAATTGAAATGTGAAAATGAAATCAATGGCTTCTCAAATTTTAAAAGCAACACAAGTAGAGATTGGAGTAGGTATAACAGCAGCCTATTCAATTTGTCTGAAAGTTATTATGTGATATATATATATTATTTATAATGCCTAATTATATTTTATTTTATATAAATGTAGATATGTAAATATTATTATGAAATACACCATGGATGCATTATATATAATAGATACACCTACATATTAATAATTATAAACATAACTGACAAAAATTGAGAAATATTGAATCTGTCATTGAAATAAATATAAGAATAGATGCTTTGAATTGCAAATTCAATGATTCCCAGAAGTTTGATGCTGCAAAGCCCATTTATTTTTTAATTGATATAATGTTCACTATCTCCCTGATTCCAAATTTCCCTATTACTATCACAAATGATATCACCATCCTTTCAGATTCATAAACTTGACATTTTCCTCAATTCCTTTTTCTTTATAGTCAATCATATTTTTCACTTCCATCAATCCTGTTTTGTCATACAGGGGAGTAAACCCTATAGAGCTATGTCTAACAATGACTTCCTCACGTTCTAAAAACCCCATCTCTCAGCAGCCAGAGCTAATAAAATAGGAAAAGAAATGACATCAAAGAATATACATTGTAATTTTCTTTGTGATTAAATAAAAGTATTACACAGGATTAAGTCCTTTTGACTCTCAAGGTCTATTTTCTTTATCAGAATGTGATTTCTTTGAGTGTGAGTGTGCTCTCTTGTTATTCAATTTGATTCTCCAGCAAATAGCCAGTAATTTGTGGTATTAAAGCAATTTTTTCATTCAAACATTCATTTCTGAATTTATAGTGGTAAAACAAAGAATACTTTCATCTTAGGAAGGTAGCAAATTCATACCATTCTTGATGTAGCAATGAAATAGTGAAAGGACAGTGTAAGTAGACTGCAGAATATTAATGATGTGACATATTCATTAAAAAAGTGTCATAAAAGACATCTCCAAGGCTCTTTATGAGAAGAAAAAATGATATTGATAAGAGTTAAAGGTAATAGATACCCAGTCTGAGTAATGCTTTGATACATATGAAATATCGAGTGAAGTATGACAATCCTTTATAGACAATTTACAGAAAAACATGGGTGAGAATAAACTAAGATGAATTGATACAAGCATCCTATAATTTGAACCAGTGAAGGCAATATGAACTTGAAAGAAACCATATTCAGTGATGTACTAAGTTGTGGGTGTTCAACTTCTTAGCTCTTCTAGGCCACATTTCCCAACAAAAATATGTCAAGTGTGGCATAATGAATTTAATATTTATTTGTGCCTGCAATGTAATCTGTACTATCCATGAATATAGTAAAAAAATGTAATCATGTAAAAACTGTAAAAATGCAATAAAATATAATAAAATTAAATAATAATGAAACACTTAATTTGTATTTTCAAAGTTATGTATCTCAGATTTCAAGATTTATTTAAATTCCTATAATGTTTAAGGATTTTGATAAGAGCTGGGGTTAGAACAACAGAAATGAAACTTAATTTTTCTTCATGTAGCTTATATCCAACAGGGGAAAGAATATGTTTTAAGTAAATTCAGATTATATACAAATTGAATGCAAGTCATTTTGAAGAGAAGATATTAAAAAACATTTTTAAACAAACAGTAAAAACATGCCATTTTTAAATGTGATCACTGAGTCTGCTTTTTCGACATCAGTGAATCTGTATCTTGTTTAATGAAGGTACTAGTGATGCAAAAAAAATTAAAGATACTTTTCTGAAATTTTTTATCTAATTTTAATTTTTGTAAGCTTCATTTGGGGAAACTAAGCTGTTCATAAACATACACACTTTCCAAAAATTCCATGAACAGGGCATGTTCATGAAATGCTGGATTTTTTTAAGGCAGTTACTCTTTTTTTTTCTTTAATTTACATATCTGCTTGATGGTCTATACATTCTATTTACAAATTTGCAGACGTGTTGAAGTCAGTTGACAATGGAGTAGCAAATATACTGAAATATTGTTGGTGTTTCCTTAAATTTTGAAATCTATTCTCAAATCCCTGCAACGAAAGAGGAATTAATGCTACATACAATAATAATTAATATATGCATATGCATAACTTTTGTGAACATAAAGCAAAAATCAAAAAACAAAAAAAACAAAACACCCTCCTACAATCTGTGAGACTGCAATATTAGAGCATGTCCCAAGATTGGACTTTGAGGGCTGCATGTGAATTGGATATTAAGTAGATAAATGAAAAAAATGCATTTCACATAAATTTAGATTAGTAGTTTAAAAAATAAACATGGTTATATTTTTCTTTCAGTGAATTCAATGGCATAATTATCTTTGCTGAAATTAATATGATTTATTTGAGGTATATATTTCATCTTTTTCTTTAAAAAATTTGACCCAATAGAAATCAGAACCTAAATTCAGAGAGTTAATACATTTAGATAGATTTAATTATTCTTAATTCTAGGCATTAATCGATTCATCACAAAATTTATTCATCTATTATATGCAAAATACTGCACTAAACATGTTTGTTTATTGGAAAAGCAACTATACTTGAAAATTTGACTTCTTATTTTCTAATTTCTACTGTCACTGAGAGATCTTTAGCAAGCCAGTTGCATGTTCTAGACAGAGAAATTTTCTTTACTGTTTTGTTTTATTTTCAAATAAAAACAGTTGATATATTGAACATGATTGCTGGTCATAATCAGGAAGACATTAATTTTAATGTTACTTTAGACAATTACTGGGCAAATAATCCAGGGCAAATCATTTTATATCTCTTTGTCTCAATTTCTTCGAATGTTAGAATAATAATAATAGTAACTAGTTACAAGGCTATTTAGAGGCTCAAATAAGATTCAATATTTAAAATTCTTTGACAGAATTAGCTATTATTATTATTATTATTATTATAATCAATAAATTGACTAGAGTCTTTCCAATTTCACAGAAAATTCTGTGACTGTGATGGTATAACTATGATTCGAGGCCTTAGAGAACAGAGAAATCTAAAAGAAATATGATTCACAATCTCCACAAAAGCATGGCACAGTGAACATAGTACAGGCCTTTGCGTCAGGAGGATTTGAGTTCTAATCTAACTTCAGACATTTAATAATTACCTAGCTTTGTGACCTTGGACAAGTCATTTATCCCCATTGCCTGGTCAAAATAAAGGAAAAGAAATAATTAAGAGAGGAAAAAGTTTAGAAAGAAGAAATAAAGAGTAAAATGATTGAAAACCGAGCTTTTAAAAAGTATACAAAATAAGAAGGAAAAAAATGAAAGGAACAAAATGGATGACAACTAAAACTGTCTAAAATAATGGAAAGAGAGGGAGCAAATTTATGAAGAAAAATATAGCCATTTAAATAACTATAAACAATTTAGGAAGAATTGAGGTATTTGGAATTATTTCAATACAATGTGAGATCCTTTCAAACTAAAAGTTAAAACCATATCTGGAACATTTAAACATCAATTGACGACCTTTAAAATTGAAATTTTCATGGAAGTACAAGACATTCTACCAAGTGTATAGAAGAAATGTTGCAGCAAATGAAAGAGAAAAAGGATGCTTCCTGATTATACTATATTGAAGAAAACCACTAGAAATGAGGAGAAAAAGACAACTATCTTGGGTTTCTAAGAGGGAATAGAGCCCTATTCAAAAGAATGAATATTTATTAAATATATAGTGCATATAAAGCCTTGTCATAAGAATTGGGAATTTACCTAAGAAATAAAATAGGAAAATATTATTCTATATGAAATATGTAGCATATTTGATTAAAGCAAGAGGAAGAACTGAAGAACTGTCTTTCTCCCCCTCCTAAACTGGAAGATAAGGAAGAGGGAAGTCAGTCCATTTGACAAAGCAACAAAGGAAAAAGTTCAGAAGAAAACAATTATGCTGCTAAGGAGAACTGCTTGAAAATATTGTTGATTTTTTTATCATCAATGATAAATGACTAGATGTTCTATTGGTAGCCTCATTTTTCACCTTCAGTGCTTACTCATCCATAGTGAGGAAAGTGAGAAGTAGAAGAAATTTAAGTAAAATTCTGAAATCTTTCCAGAAGCCTGATAACTTTGTAAAACAAGAGGTCCTGTCTTCTTCCAGTAGACCACATCAAAAGAACACAGGGTGTTGGAAACAAAACAAATTTCAACAATTGGGGTATGTAATATAATATAAATAGATATCAAATGTGAAGATGGATATATATATATATATATACATATATATATATAAACATTTTCATTAATTTCAAACATATTAAACATTTCCTGAGGAAGAATAAAGCAGACTTTACTCCACTGTCAAATGAATCCATTACAAAAAAAACTTAGAATTCATATAGAATAAACCAACTAATAGATTCCTTGTACTCAAATATACTTGAATTTTGAAAATCAATTGAATTTTCACAGTGTTGCAAGACAGTGTATCTAAAGTTTTTAGAAATTCTATTAATATTAACCTATATGAAGCTCAACTGATTCATATGCTGTCAAATATTTAGTCCTATGAATGGGAACCATAGGGAATTTTCTATTACAATTCTTTTAAAATTTGATGAGCTTGCCAGAATTTTAATTCCAAATACATGTAGTTCTTGTTCCCTTGTTCAACATTGCCTCCTAGAAAACATTTCTTTTATATTTAAACAACTTCAAAGTTTATATATGAAATAAGAGTTTATTTACCCATGGAATTATGAATGCTGTTTTACTGTGTGTGTGAAGGAATGGGGGTGGTTAATATTTTAGGATTTTTTTTAATCTTTTCTGTTTACATGATCACAGAGATGGGAGATGCTCTTAAAATTCCAGAACTGTCAGTTAATTTTATACTCCTTTTTTTACTAAGAATAGGCTGCCTGGATGAGATAAAGTATGATTTGTCAAGTATAATTTTGCAATTTTGAACTTTGCTACATAAGATGAAAAAAAAGGTGGCAGTTTTGACATTAAATTCCTTTGAGTTTCATTTTGTTACAATCACTCATCTTTTTGTCATGAATTCCATTGTAGAAAATAATCATTTATTTAACCAGTAGTTACAAACAAAATTTGAGTGCCACCAGTATAAGATTTCTCTTCCCATCTTCATAGAAATTGAGGCCATTATTCTATAAAGAACTTTTGATTTTTAGGAATAGGAGTAGGGAATAGATCTATCATTTTATTGGTACAGACACCTTCCAGAGCCTTTATGAAAAATCCCCTCTAATGATAACAAATTATCCCTTTGTGTTCTATTTCTATATATTTTCATGTGCCATCCCTCACTCTTAGAATATACTCTCATTTCCTTTTTGCCTTTCATAATTTCTCTCTTTCAAGGCTTATTTTGGGTGTCACATAGTAGATGAAGTTTAGACAGTGTTGCTGATTATTAAAGTTTACTCCCTACTCACATTAACCTGAAGTGTGATTATGTTTACTAAGCTGTCAACATGAACTTTTATTGGTTTCTTTGCAGACATCTCCCACTGAAAATTCAACCTCTTTCTCCTAAGACTCCAGGGGGTGTCCTTACTGACTGTCACTTTATAAGATGAAATTAAGTCTTATGATGTCAAAATCAGACTTTCAAATCATTTTCCAGTTCTTTTATAAATTTTTTATCTTTCTATCTTAGACCAGAAGCTCCTAACTTGCTTTATTGCATTTATAATCCCATGCTTGGTACAAAGTATGTACTTAATACATGCTTACTTTCTTCTTCAACCTACCTATAAATGTGTATATATTAAATATTGCTTCTTTTATAAAATAATATATAAATATATGCTTCTATATAACAATATTCACATATGATTTTGTCTTTTTATCTCCAGTGCCTTCTATAATGTCTAACACAATGTAGTTTTTGTCATAATGTGAAATTTATACCTACAAACTGTGCAAATTCTTAGTCAATAAGGGAGTTAAGACACTGCATTTGAACTCATTTAGAATGACGGATATGGGATGTTCAGGAAGGACTAGCACCTTTAGTATGAGGTTTAATCCTTTTCAGGGATGTTTACCTGTCTCTGGTATCCACCTGTTGCCTAACTCTCAACTCTTAGCCCCAGAAACACTAGCACACTCAGCAACTATGTCTCTATTAAGTCACCTCTGCAAATTGTTTAACCCAAGCTGAGAGTAACTGATAGGCCTCAAGCTCTTTGGTGAGTAAAGGGTAAGGTTACCCCAAGATTGTGAAGACTTCCTCTGGTGGAATGGATGAAATAAAACAATTTCACCCAATTGCAATTTAAAGGTGGTAGAAACATTTGGAGGGTTTAGAGATTAGTCAGATATTGAAGACACCAAGGCCATTGCCAGTCATCTTAACTTTTATCCTGGCACTAGACTTCACTGACTCTGGAAGAGAGATTACTGATTACTTTGTGCAATTCTACCCTAATTTTTCTACCCTAATTAAATCCAATATTTGTAAGTCAAGGCATCACTCCTCCTGAAGTATTTTTCTCCATCATGATTTAATAACATTATTTAGAATATATACTGACATTGAGATCCATATATGTGATGTCAAATGCCATTATTGCCATTTATTCTCTCTGCTTTTCAGTATCTTTGTTCAAAGAAATGTAGGTATTGATTTTTGCACATTGAACTCCCAGGAGAGTTTTGAGGAAAGGGCTAAATAAACAAAAATGAATTATTATTATTATTATTATAACATTATTATTATTGTTGTTGTTATTTTCTATTTAGTTTTCTATTTAGTTTTCACCACCAGTTTTGTCATTTTTCTTCACTTTATAATGATCTGAGATGATGATTTTAAAGATGTATGTTAGATGGATATACAATAATAAACAAATGTAGAGTTTAAGCATAAGTTATTTGTATGTTATGACATTCAAACATTTACATTGTCTATATATTAACTATATCTTACAGTAATATAGTATTAGCATATTGTAAACACTAACTCTGAGTTCTATACAGTGTTCTAATTAATCTTCATATACTTCAGTTCTTATTGACTATAGGCAATTTTTAAGAATTAGAGCTAGAAGAAAAATTAGAGATCTATACTAATTTGCTCATTTTAAAAATAAAGAAACCATAAACCACAGATGCAAAATATTTTAAAAAGGTTTTATTTATTTTGAGTTTTATAAATTTCCCCCAATCTTGCATCCCACCCCCAAACCCCACAGAAGGAAATTTGTTACTCTTTATATCATTTCCATTTTATACAATGATCTGAGTTTAATGTGATGAGAATGAAAGCATATCCTTAAGGAAGAAATATACAGCATGAGATATAGCAGAATTACATAATGACATTTTTTTTAAATTAAAGGAAATAGTCTTTGGTTTTTGTTCAATCTCCACAATTCTTTCTCAGGACATAGATGGCATTCTCCATAACAGATATTCCTAATTTTTGCCTAATCTTTGCCCTGTTGGTATGAGTAAATCCATTAAGGTTGATTATCACTCTCATGTTGCTGTTAAGGTGTACAGTATTCTTCTGCTCATCTCAATCAGCACCAGTATATGCAAATCCTCCTGGGAAACCGTGAATTCCCATTCCTCTTGGTTTCTAATAGAACAATAGTGTTCCAATATATACATATACCATAGTGTGTTAAATCATTCGTCAATTGATGGACATTCTCTCAGTTTCCATTTGCCACCACAATCAGAGCTGTTGTGAACATTTTGGTACAGGTGATGCTTTTAACCCTTTTCCATAATCTCTTCAGGGCATAGACCCAATAGTAGTATTATTGCTTGATCAAAGGGTATGCACATTTTTGTTGCCTTTTGGTCATAATTAGCTATTGCTCTCCAGAAAAGTTGGATGTGTTCACAGCTCCACCAACAATGTATTAGTATCCCAGATTTCCCACATTCTTTCCAACATTCATCTTTGTCCTTTCTGGTCATATTGGCCAGTCTGAGAGGTGTGATGTGTTACCTCAGAGATATTTTAATTTGTATGCCTCCAATAATTGGTGATTTAGGGCATTTTTTTCAGATGAGTATGTATTGTTTGATTTCCTCATCTGTAAATTGCCTTTGCATATCCTTTGATCATTTGTCAATTGGGGAATGGCTTGTCTTTTTCTTTTAAATTTGGCTCAGTTCTCTGTTTATTTTAGAGATGCATCCTCTTTTTTTTTCCCCAAGAGGATGAAGTGAGTGGAGCTGCTCTCCTCACACTGAATGATCGGATGGTTCAGCAGCTGGTAAAGAAGATTGGACATCAGGCAGGTCTGATGGACCCAATTAAAAAATACAAGCAAAAAAGTGAGGAAATCCTGCAATCTTCTGCAGACTCCAGAGTGATAACCCCATCAAAGCAAGCAGAAATAGTCCATCACATTGATGAAGACTTCTATAATTCCATCAGCAACACCCAGCTGTATTCATCCTTTCATCCAAATGAAAACCTTGATGTTGGATTAGTTGACCAAAGGGTCCTGAAACAAAGAAAAAATGTGAAACATCTTCTTGCAAGAAATAAGGCATTACAGTGGACAGAATCCTATATTTTACCAGACTTCCCATATGATGTCAAATGCATGTTAACTGAGCAAAAGTGTCCAGATCACAGCATGAGGATAAGGATCATTGAGTTTTTACAAGCAGACATGACAAAGTATCTGGAAGGATCATTGTATCCAACTACCCAACAGTACAATGATGCTGTCAATGCCCTGCTTCAGGCATATCCATTCCTTGATGAAAATGGCAGTGGTTTTTCCTGTGGAAAAGAGCACTCAAAGACTGCTTCAAGTATGTCTGGAGAGCCATAGAAGATGATGAGCAGGTGATGAAGAATAAGTGTAAATTTGGTTACAGAAAAGGACAGACAAGGAAATCTCTCACAGAAATCAGGTGTGAAGAAATTCAGATTGTCCAGATAAAAGAAGAAGATGTTTATTTAGATTCTGAGGTAGATGAACATATTTACTGGTTCCATCAAGAATATGTCAAAGCTGAAAAGAGCTGGGGAGAAATCGATAAGAGGATGAGCCAGACTTTGGAAATTCGGAGAAAGATGATTAACAACAAGACACCTTTGAAGGAAATTCTCAAAATGTTTCCATTCTTGAAGTGTCCTTGTCAGCTGTTCAGAGAATTCCAACTACTCACCAGAACTGACATTTATAAGAAAACATAACAGATTTTGGAGACCTATTCAGAAAGCATACTGACCTCTTTTTCAATGGTGGAAAATCCAATCACTACTATGTTGCATGAGAGAATGAAGCAGTTTACAGATGAGGACATCCTAAAATATATGAAGATGACAGCCACATGTTTAATTCTACCAGAGTTTTTGGTGATGATCCTACCCTGTTTGTTGTTGTGAATGAGGAGGTGCATGTCTCAACACCAGTCTTAAAAGTTAAAAACCCTTTCCACATCAATGCTTGTGAATTTACTCTGTATCTTGAAAAAAGAAAAATTGACTCAAGTGGATGACTGCATAATGGCCTTGGCTGCTCTTATAGCTTCATTTCATGTGTTTGGTGTGCAGTACCCAGGAATGTTATATCACACATTGAACTTTTTAGATACTTTGATCTTTGATATGAGCAGTCCACATTTTCCTTGTATTAGAGAAATGGGAAAAAATGAAGAATTTCAACATCGACTCATTTAATTACACATAAAACATTTATTCTTTTTAGTAATAAAGTTTGTCAAATTTAAAAAAATGAAATGCATCCTTTGTCAAAAACACTAGTCGTAAAATTGTTTCCCAATTTACTGTCTTGGTTACAGTGGTTTTGTCTATGCAAAAGCTTTTTAATTTAATCTAATCAAAGCTATCTAGTTTATTTTTTATGGTGTTCTCTTTCTCTTCCTTGGTCATAAATTGCTTCCCTTTCTATAGATCTGACAGGTAAACTATTCCTTCTTTTCCTAGTTTACTTATAATATTGTTTTAATGTCTAAATCCTGTATCCATTTGGATCTTATCTTGGTATAGGGTGTGAGGTGTTGGTCTAATCTAAGTTTCTTCCATACTAATGTCCAATTTTCTCAACAGTTTTTATCGAAGAGAAAGTTTTTACCCCAATAGCTGGACTTTTTGGGCTTATCAAACAGCAGATTACTATAATCATTTCCTGCTATTGTACCTAGTTTATTCCAGTGCTGCACCACTCTATTTTTTAGTCAATACAAGACAGTTTTGATGACTGATGCTTTACAATACGATTTTAGATCTGGTAGGGCTAAGTCACATTATTTTGCATTCTTTTTTTCATTAAATCCCTGGAGATTGTCAACTTTTTATTTATCCATGGGAATTTAATTACAATTTTTTCTAACTCATTAGAGTAATTTTTTAGAATTTTGCACTAAACAATTATTTTGCCCAATTATTTAAGTCTTATTTTATTTGTGTGAGAAGTGTTTTGTAATTGTAATTGTTTTCAAAAAGTTTCAGAGTTTGCCTTGACAGATAGACTCCCAGATATTTCATCTTATCTAAAGTTCCTTTGAATGGGACTTCTGTTTCTAGCTCTATCTTCTGCATCTTCCTAGTCATATACAGAAATAGTGAGTATTTATGAGCTGTGACTTTGCTAAAGTTGCTAATTATTTCTAGTACTTTTGTAGGTGATTTTTTGGGATTCATGTCTTATGCAAAGAGTGAGAGTTTTGTCTCCTCCTTCCCTATCCTAATTCGTTCATTTTTTTCTGCTCTTATTGCTGAACATTTCTAATATGATATTTAATAGAAGTGGTGGTAGTGGGCATCCCTGTTTCACTTCTGATCTTATTGGGAATGCCTCTAGCCTATCTCTGTTGCATATAATGCTTGCTGATCATTTCAGATAGATATTCTTTATTATTCTAAGGAACAATCCATTTACTCCTAAGTTCTCTAGTGTTTTTAGTAGGAATGAGTGGTGTATTTTATCAAAAGCTTTTTCTGTATCTATTGATATGATCATATGTTTTCTGATAGGATTGCTGTTGATATAAATCATAATACTAACAGTTTTCCTAATATTGAACCAAAACAGCATTCCTTGGATAAATCTTACTTGGGCATAATGTATTATCCTAGTGATAACTTATTGTAGTCATTTTGCTAAGATTTTAAGATGTTTGCATCTATATTCATCAGGGAGATAGGTCTATAATTTTCTTTCTCTGTTATAATTCTTCCTCATTGAATTTTCAGTACCATAGTGGTGTCAAAGAAAGAGGCAGAATCCCATCTTCTCCTATTTTTCCAAAGAGTTAATATGGAATTGGAACCAGTTGTTCCTTAAATGTTTCATAGAATTCAATTGTAAATCCATCTGGACCTAGAGATTTTTTCTTGGGGAGTTCAATAATGCCTTGTTGAATTTCTGTTTCTGAGATAGGGCTATTTAGGTGTTTAATTTGCTCCTCATCTAAACTGGGCAACTTATATTTCTATAAATATTCATGTATTTCATTTATAGTATAAAACTTACTGGTATAGAGTTGGGCAAAATGAATCTGAATTATTAGTTTAATTTCATCCTCATTGGTGGTGAATTAACCTTTTTCATTTAGGATACTAGCAATTGAATTTTCTTCTTTCTTTTTTTAAATCAAATTGACCAGAGGTTTATCAGTTTTATTGGGGGATTTTCATTAAAACCAGCTATTGGTTTTATTTATTAGTTCAATAGTTTTCTTTCTTTCAGTTTTATTAAGTTCTTCTTTAATTTATATAATTCCCAGTCTGGTCTTTTACTGGGGGGGGGGTTAATTTAATCTTTCTCTAAGATTTTGTTTGCATATTTGTCATTGGTTTCTTCTTTCTCTAATTTATTCATGCAAGAATTTAAAGATATCACACACACACACACACATATATATATACATATATATGTATATATATGTATATATATACATACATATATATATATATGTATGTATGTATGTATGTATGTATATTCCCTGATAGCTGCCTTGAGTGGATCCCTTAGGTATTGGTATGTTGTTTCATTGTTGTCATTATCTAGGATGAAATAATTAATTCTTTTTATAATTTGTCATTCTTTAAAATAAGTTTACTTAGTTTCCAATTATTTCTGGGTCTATATCTTCTTGGTCAAATATTGCATATCCTTTTTATTGCAATATGATTTGAGAAAGATATATTCACTATTTCTGCCTTTCTGCAATTGATAATTAGGTTTTTATGCTGTAGTACATGGTCAATTTTTCTTTAAGTGCCATGTACTGCAGAATAGAAAGTATATTCCTTTCTATCCCCATTCAGTTTCCTCCAAAAATCTATCATGTCTTGGTTTGCTAACAATATATTTACATCTTTAACTTCCTTCTTAATTATTTTATAATTAGATTTATCTAAATCTGAGAGTGGGAGTTTTGTTGTTTATGTGTTCCTGTATCTCTTTCAACTTCTCCTCTACAAATTTGGATGCATACTGTGGGATGCATACATATTTAGTATTAAAACTACTTTATTGTCTATGGTACCTTTTAGGAGGATGCAGTTTCCTTCCTTATCTCTTTTAATGCCATCTATTTTTGAAACTGCTTTGTCTGAGATAAGGATTGCTACCCCTGATTTTTTTAAAGGTTTTTTTTTTTTTGCAAGGCAATGGTGTTAAGTGGCTTGCACAAGGCCACACAGACATGTAATCATTAAGTGTCTGATGCTAGATTTGAACTCAGGTACTCCTGAGTCCAGGGCCGGTACTCTAAACACTGAGTTACCTAGCCATCCCCATTCAGCTGCTTTTTTTTCACTTGAGCTGAAGCAAAATATATTTTGTTCTAGCCTTTTAACTTTATTTAATATGTATTATTCCAATTAAAATGAGGTTCTTGTAAGCAACATATTGTAGGATTCTGGTTTTGAACCCACTCTGCTATACACTTACATTTTTAAGGAAGAGTTCATCCCATTCACATTCAAAGTTATAATAACTAACTCTTTATTACCCTCCATGCTATCTTCCCTCTGTCTTTTCCCCCTTTTTTTCACTTTATCCATATTCCCTTGTATATTTTTCCTGAATACTGACAACTTTAGGGTGTTTTCTGTCCTATATCAAACCCATTCCCCTTTCTTTCTCCTTTCCCTTCCATTAGTTCCCCTTTTTCTCCCCCTCCCTGTTCCTCTGCTCCCCCTTTCCCATTTTAAGTCTTGAAATGAAAGACAAGTTTCTTTAGTTAACTGATTGTGAGTAAGTTAAGTTTAACACAAGTTTGATGAGATGAAGATTCAGGTGGTTCTCACCTCTTCCTTAATTTGTACTTCTTCTTTTTGAGGTTTTTGCAAGGCAAATGGGGTTAAGCGGCTTGCCCAAGGCCACACAGCTTGGTAATTATTAATTATCTGGGGCTGAATTTGAACTCAGGTACTCCTGACTCCAGGGCCAGTGCTCTATCCACTGTATCACCTAGCTGCCCCTTTTTTTGTACATCTTAATGCAATGAGATTTACCCCATTCAATCTCCTCCATCATCCTGTCTCCTTATTGTCTCCCTTTTTTAGGAGTCATTGTTTTTAAATCATTCTATATGAGTCACAGAAAAGTCATGAGTGTCCATCATTTTTCGCTAAATATATTCTCTCTAATAGAGTGACAATTCTCCAGAGGTATTAGGGTCTTTTTCCCAGGTAGAGATTTAGCCAGTTTCTTCTTATTGGATAGCCGTCTCACACATAAATCTTGACTGCCCATCACTTCTGGTTAAGTATATTCTCTTTAAAAGAGTTACAATTCTCAAGAGTTATGAAAATCTTTCTCCCAGGTAGGGACATTGCCAGTTTCATTATTGGAGAGTAGTTTTTTTCACTTTACCATTTTTTTTTCATTTATTCATGTGTCTCTTGAACTTCCTGATTGATGTCCAAATTTTCTTTTTAGCTCTAGTCTTTTATTCAGTAAATTTTGAAAGTGTCCCATTTTGTTAAATGTCCATCTTTTCCCCTGGAAGAGAAGGCACAGCTTTGCTGGATAATGGAATCTTGGCTTCATTCCAAGTTCTATTGCTCTTTGGAATATCTCATTCCAGGCCCCTTGATCCCTTTATTTTGATGTAGGCAGGTCCTGCATAATCCTTACATGGGTTCCTTGGTATTTAAATTGTTTCTTTCTGGATCCTTGAAGGATTTTATCTTTTATCTTATAGTTCTGGAATTTGGCTACCACATTCCTTGGTGTTTTCATTTTAGGATCACTTTCAGGAGGGGGATTGATGTATTCTTTCAATAACTATTTTGCCCTTTGGTTCCATGATATCAGGGAAGTTTTCCATCACTGAATCCTGTAATTTTAAGTCCAAACTTTTTTTAATCTTCAATATTTTCAGAAAAGCCTATGATTCTCAGGTTGTCCCTTCTTGATCTAATCTTGAGCTCAGTGCTACATGAATACTATGGAATATTATTGTTCTTTAAGAAAACATAAATGTTCAGATTCTAGAGAAACATAGAATGAATTATGGGATCTGATGCTGAGCAAAGGCAGTAGACTCTAGATAAAAAATGCCCACATCAACAACAACGATGTGAGATGAACAACCTTGATGGAAACAGCTGTTCTCTGCAGTCCAGAGAGTTAGGACAACTGTATTTGACTGGCTATGGACTATATTGCCCCATCCAGAGTAAGAAAAATAAAACAAAACAAAACATAATTCCATAATCCTAATTCCTTATGCCAAAAGTGACTAATTTTAATCATGTTTATCAACATATATGTTGATATTATATATTATATTATTATGATATTACACACACACACACACACACACACACACACATATATATATATATATATATATATATATATATATATATATATATATATATATATATATATGTATGTTATGCTAACCTGACTCTTCCTTGCCTTGGGGAGAAGGATGAGAATGGAGGATTGAAGATAAATGTAACTTGAAAATATACATTTGCATATGGATGAAAAGAAAGAAAGAAAGGAAGAAAGAAAGGAGGGAAGGAAGGAAGGAAGGAATGAAAAATATATAAGATCTAGTGATATGATCCTATCATATTTTTAACTAGAAAATCTTTGAGATCTCTGAATTTTGTTCACCTCAAAGTTTATAACCCCTCTATGTTACTCTATGAGTTCATTTCTATATTGATTTGGTTACAAGGAGACATAGCTCATGTTTTCCCAAACAATTTGAAATAAGGGTTCTAGTAAAGATAAATTAAACAATCACTCTTTAGTAAAACACTACAAAGAAATCTATCCCTTGTCCTTTAAAAATTAATTTGATTTTCCAAAAAGAGTAGTTTCAGTAGTTGTTCATTCAAATCAAGACTACAAATTCACCACTTACTTGATAGTCTTCAAATGCAACTTCCCCTGCCTCCGCTCTAAAAAAAATCATGACATTATTTTAATAGAAGCATAGAAAAGTACTCAAGTGTTTCCTTACATCATTGGAAAAATGAACAGTACCTTTTAGTCCTTTCTGTCATAGAAAATAGCAACACTGTTAGAATCTAAAATTTTAAGAGATTCAATATTCATGCATTAATAGATACTTTATCATTAGATATTTATTAAATCATCAGATTTACATGAAAAGAAATAAATGCACTATTCAGCAGAAATGTATCTCTTGTTCTCAGATTATCTAAGATGGTTGCCCTCTTCTTGAAGAAATACTCTTTAGCCAATTCTATGGAGGCATTCCAAGGACAGTCAAAATGGGAAGCAAGATGACTCTATTTTAATATCTGATTTTATCTATGAACACTTGAAAAATTTGACAGTTACATTCTGTTTACTAGTAGAGATATTGAAGCATTAGAAATTATTCGATTAATTGTTCCAATTATTACCTAAATGCTAACCTTGAAGTTATGCTGTATTTACCTATTTTATTGATTTAATGAAAGTGAATGAAAATATATGAAGATTAACTTGTTTTTTCAGTTTTACACTTGTTTGAGAGATACAGATTTTCATTTTGAAGAAAAAGTATTATTAATCTAAAACTTAAAGAAAGTTTGATCAATTAGATGTTCCAACTGAAGACATATACTGAAAATATATTTGAGAACTTTACATCATTTAAATGTCCTGAAACTGGAAGTCCAGTAAACTGAAAATTTGTTGAGAAGTTAAATGATACAGTATATACTATTATAACTGTTATTCACTTGAAGGTTTTTGATTTAGATGAAAGCTTTTGATAATATAACCTTTGAATTATACAAAAATCGTGGGAGGAAGCTGCAACCAGTATATAATTTATTTTTCATTTGCTTCAGAGAATGTTTGGGCCAAGGATATTAAATAACTTTCTCATAGTCACTCTGTTGATAGGCATTAGAGGAGGACCTGAGGTATCCTGACTCTAAGGTCAGAATTCTATCCTCTTTTTCATCTAGTGCCATGAATCTTACTTAGTCATGTGACATAGATAACAAAATTGTTATTAATAATTTAAAGATGAAGAAATATTATAAAACCTTCTGTTGTTAGACTATATCAAATGTCTTCTTTTGACTATATTACATAGTAATAAAAATCATAATTATTTGATGAATAAGATATTAGAATATTAACTAGTACATGTATGCTTATTTGTATATATGTATTCATTTATAGAGCATGGATAGAGTTCTGGGACGGGAATTAACAAAACTGATCTTTATGTAGTGAAATCTGGCCTCAGATATACTAGTTGAGTGATCCCAGGCAAGTCACTTGACCCTATTAGTTTCAATTCTTTATCTGAAATATAGGTAGAGAAAGAAATGAAAAGATGTTCTAGTAACCCCCCAAAAGGGTATCACAGAGGGTTAAATGGGTTTCAAATAAAAGAACAAATACATGCTTGGTGTACACTTGGTTCTAATACAAGTGCTCTTTTGCTTCATCTTATATTTGAGGACCGAATGAAGTATTAGTAAGTCACTGAATATTTAACAAAAGAAGGTTGCTTTACTGTGACACAGCAAGAATGTGCAACAAGGATACAGAGGTAGTTAAGCTTTTCTTGATGCAATCACAACACCACTCTTCCCATTCTAATGTCATCTAGTAAAATCTCTCATCATTATTTTATCATGGCTTTAGAAACTGAGTGATCTTAGGCACCTACCAAGTCTGAGGGGTTTTTCAAACTCTTTGTGGCTTGAATTTTTTAACGTCCTTTAAGAAATTGAACCTGCAAGAGGGAAGATGATTGAATCAGATCCTGGCTTTACCCTAAGTTAGCTGGGAGAATAGTGAGGGAAGCTGTCTCTAGCAAGCTGGGAATAATCAGGTCTCATGAGTAGTTTTGTCTTATCATAATGTAAGTGACAGAGTTTATTCATATATAAAATGCTATGAAATTGTTCTTTTGGAATTGATTCTGTTCTTAAGAAGTGGTTTACTATGAAATCTTTTGTAAGTTATGTAGACAGGTAAAAGGGTAATCAAACTGTCATATATGTCAATATAGTCCAAAAAGTGCCTCCTTTACATAAGACATATCTTTACATAATACACATATATTCATGATAATGCAAAGCCAGAGAAGTTTCAGATCTTGAAGATATTACATTCTAAATAATATCTCAAATCAATGTTTGAACTCATTCCTTGAATTTGGAAAATATTCTACAGTTAAATGCTTACAGTGCTCTTGGCAATAGACCAAAGTCTGATATACAAAGACAAAGATCAAACATTTCTATTCCTTAAAGAATTTGCATACAGAAGTATAAGAATATACAAAAAGCAAATACAATACAGTTTAGCGATGAGAGACAATAATAGTGGGTAAATTGGTAAAGTGCTCATGTTGAAGGAGTCTTTTGGGTTGATTTTGAAGGAAACTAAAGATTCTAAGAAAAGTAAATGAGGGGAGAATTCTTTGTAGGCTTGAGAGATTTATAAGCAAATAATAGAAATACAGAATGAAATGTCATCTCTGATTAACACTGAGAAGACTAATCTGAATAGATTATAAAGTATGCAAATGAATATAGTATATTATAAGATTGGTCAGGTAGGTTGGTCATAAACGGTTAAGGATTTTTTTACGAACTAATACTTATAGATTTTTAGAGACCAGAGGAAAGTATACTATTAGACAGCAGGTTGATGTGATAAGACTTCTAGTTGTTGGGAAAGAAGGAATATTAAGATTTCAAAACTGAATTATAAGTATGTATGTTTTGACAAATCAATTGCAAATCATAATAAAAATAAATTGACTAGATGATGCTATATTAATGAAGTATGTTTAAATTGAATTTTTTTCAGCAAAGGGTATTAACAGATTCCTAAGGAAATTTAACTTGAATAATCAAAACCCACAATGAAGAATTTTATACCTCAGCTAGCAAACACTTGTTACCCTTTTAAAGCAGAAATATATCAGGTAAGGATAACACTGTTTAGAAGATACATTCTTTCACAATATTTTAATGTAAATAGCAGAAAAATGAGCAGAATCACTTTACAAAAGAAGAGGAAAAGTGAAAAAAGATTATAAGGTACAAAATAAATTTATGACAACAAACAGTGTGAAATGAAAACAGTTCACTTGAAAGTTTCACAACAGACTCTATTAAAGAAAATAAAAATGGGAAAAATCTGTAAAGATAAAATAGAAATGCTAGATGCACAGGTACCTCAGTCAAGGTCTCTGTCTTTCATATACATATATATATATATATATATATATATATATATATATATATATATATATATATATATATATATATATATATATAATATGATCTTCCTGATGGATTAAATAGTAGCAAATGATTGGGAAATAAATTGAGCATTATTATTAAGAAGGTATCAATAATTTTAACTCAGACAACTACTCTGACAGTACTAACAATCTATTTGAAAATATGTATGCATACATAATCCAACACACACACACACACACACACACACACACACACACACACACATAAAGCTATTGTATCTTATAAAAAAGAAAGCCTACAGCAAATACTGTTTTATAAGAGAACACATCTTTATGATCATGTAGTTCATGAAAAGACAAAAGGAATTCAGGATTCCACTGTTATTTTTTCTCCCTTTCAATTGCCTTTCTAAATACTAAAAAAAAAAGATTTGATAGAAGAACCAAAAGTTACATTAAAAGTACTCTTTAAACAATGCACATCTCAAGTATGTGTAAATTCACAAAATTATTTGAATGATGTCCCCACAAATATAAGTTCTTTAATGAGTCATTGATTATTTATATGAAGAGAATAAAAAAAATAACAAGCTATGCACTTCATACATGTGAGGATTTTCAAAGTACAGATTATAATCAGAAAAGAACTATTTCATAAGCAAGGATATCTTTCAGATTTTTCTGTATGTAAAATGCTAATGATTTTAGTCAACATCCAGAATAATGCATAATATTCCAAGTCAAATTTACAAGCATATCATGGATAGAATATCTAATTCCTCATGTCCAGGTTTCAAATTCATTCTTCTGCTGTTGTCTGACCCTGGGACTTCACTCCATAATTCAATCAATTCTGTGTCTTACTCAACTTAAATTATTCCACTATAAGGTTGACGTTTTTCTCCCACTAGTGACATTACTTCTACCAAACACTTGATACCCTTTTGAAGCAGAAATATCTCAGAAAGATATAACAAGGATAGCTACAGAAATAGTTTATGTATAGGTAGGAAAGATAATTCCATATTCTATGAAAAGAGCAAATTTGGAATTGCATTTAAATTCATTGAGGATTTGGGGGGACTTCTGACCAAGATGGCAGAGAGAAGACAGCACTGTGTTAAGTGCTCCTCATTCCCCTCAAAAACTACATGAGAGAAGCCTTTTAATAGAAATTCAATCAACAAAACCCAGAAAGAGAAGCTAGGAGAAGAAAACATACAAAGAAGATATGTCTCAGGGGACCATGGGTGAACTGGTAGATGAGAGCAGAGGATCAACATGGGGACAGAAGCTGGGGGAAACAAGAGGACTAGCCTCAGCCATACAGACTTCAGTGAGTGGTGGGTGCAAGATCCAACTTTAACAGTGAAGTCTTTGGTGGAGAGCAATGTTGTTGTCAAATTTTAAAACTATCAAATAAAAGAGAAAATCCTGCAAGCAGCCAGAAAGAAAAAAAATTTAAATGCAAAAGAGCCACATTAAGGATTACACAGGACCTGTCCACAGCACCATTAAGGGATAGAAGATCCTGGAATGAGATATTCTGAAGAGCAAGGGAGCATGGAATGCAGTCAAGAATCCACTTACAGGCAAAGCTGAGGCTTCTCTTCCATGGGAAAAGATGGACATTTAATGAAATGGGAAAATTCCAATCCCTCATGATGAAAAGAACAGAGCTAAATAAAAACTTTGGACATCAAACAGGAGGCTCAAGAGGCACATGAAAAGGTTAAAAAAAAGGGTAAAGAAAAAAAGTTGCTTTCCAATAAGATAAAACTGGCTATATACCCACATGGGATTAAGAGTATCAAAACTTGAGAATTGTAACTCTAATAGAGAGAATATACATAGCCAGAAGTGATGGACAATCATAACTTTTGTCTGAATCAGATAGAATAATTAAAAAGCAAAAATTCCTTTTAAAGGGGGACAGTAAGGAGAAGGGAGGATGGAGGATACTGAATATGGTGAATCTCATTACATCAAGGGGTGTAAAAACCTATTGTAATTGAGGGGAAGAAGGGAGGAGATGAGAACCAACTGAATCTTCATCTGATCAAACGTGGCTTAAAGTTAAATTAGACACACTCAGTTAAGAAACTTACCTTACCTTTCAAGCATTAAAAGGGGAAAAGGGGAGGGGGATAAAAAGAAGAAGTAACAGAAGTAAGGGAAGAAGGGAAAAAGGGGAAAAGGAAAAGGGAAGTGGGGATTGATATAAGAGATCAACCACACTGAAAGTGGCAGTATTCAGAAAGAAAATACTGGGGAATATAGATATAGGGAAAAAGAGGGGGAAAATGCAAACAGAAGGAAAATAGCATAGAGGGCAATAATGAGATAGTAATTAAAACTTTGAATGTGAATGGGATGAACTATTCCTTAAAATGTAAGCAAATAGCAGCTAAAAGGTTGGAGAAAAATATATTTTGCTTCAGCTTGAGTCAAAAAAGCATGGGTACATAGACAACAAAACTCTACTAGTGGAAGACCTCAATCTCCTACTCTCATGTTCAGATAAACTGAATCATAAAATAAACAAGAAGGAAGTTAAGGAGGTAAATAGATTGTTAGAAAACCTAGATATGATAGACCTATGGAGGAAAATGAATGGGGATAGAAAAGAATGTACTTTTTTTCTGCAGTACATGGCACTTACCCAAAAATTGACCCTGTATTAGGACATTAAAAACCTAATGATCAATTGCATCTTCCTCAGATCATAATGCAATAAAAATCATATGCAGTAGTGGGCCAGGGAGATATTCACCCAGAGCTAATTGGAAACTAAATAATCTCATTTTAAAGAATGAGTGGATCAAGCAACAAATTATAGAAAGAATTAATTATTTCATCCTAGATAATGACAGCAATGAAACAACGTAGCAAAACCTATGTGATACACTCAAGGTGGCTGTCAGGGGATATATTATATCTTTAAATGTTTACATGAATATCAAATTTGAAATTCTAAAAGTTAAAGGAGAAATTAATAAAATGAAAAGAAGAAAACTATTGAACTAATAAATAAAACCAAGTGTTGGTGTTATGAAAAAATCAATAAAATTGATAAACCTTTGGTCAATTTGATTAAAAAATAAAGAAGAAAACCAAATTGCTAGTACCATAAATGAAAAAGGAGAACTCACCACGAATGAAGAGGAAATTAAAGTAATAATGAGGAATTATTTTGCTGTTTGTTAAGCTATTAAATGAACCACCTCAATCTTCATCGCATCAGACTTGACTTAAAGTTAATTTAGACACGTTAAGTTTAGAAACTTATATTACCTTTCAAGCATTAAAAGGGGGAAAGGGGAGTGGGGAAGGAGAGGGGGAGAAAAATAGGAACTAACAGAAGGAAGGGAAGAAGGGGAAAAAAGGAAAGGGGGAAGAAAGGGGAAGGTTGATATAAGAGGGCAAAACCCCTGAAGGTGATGGTATTTAGAAACAAAACATTGGGGAACTATTTGTTTAGTGCCTACCAATCAAAATTCCAAAAAATTACTTTAATGAGTTAGAAAAAGTTGCAAGTAAATTGATATGGAGAAATAAAAAGTCAAGTATTTCCAGTGATTCAAAGAAAATAAAATACAAATGAATTTGGTTTAGCCTTACCAGATCTAAAATTATATTATAAAGTATCAATTATCAAACCTGTCTGGTACTGGCTAAGAAATAGAGTGGAGGAACAGTGTAATACACTAGCTACAATAACAGGAAATCCAGCTATTGGGCTAAAACCTATCTCTTCAATATAACAATTGGGACAACTGGAAGTTAGTATGGAAGAAACATAGATCAGGCCAACACCTCACATCCTATACCAAGATAAGATCCAAATGGATATAGGATTTAGACATAAAAAAAAGCAATAGTATAAGAAATCTAGAAGATCAAGGAGTAGTTTAGCTGTCAGATCTATGGAAAGGGAAGCAGTTTATGGTCAAGGAAGAGATGGAGAACATCATTAAAATTAAACTAGATAATTTTGATTACATTAAATTAAAAAAGCTTTTGCACAAAGCCACTGTAACTAAGATCAAAAGAAATGTAGTAAATTGGGAAACAATTTTTTCAACTACTATTTCTGACAAAGGACTCATTTCTAAAATTTACAAAAACCTGAGTCAAATTTTCAAAAAAACAAGCCATTCCCCAACTGACAAATGACCAAAGATATGCAAAGGCAATTTACACCTGTGGAAATCAAAGCGATCTGTAGTCGTATGAAAAATTGCTCCAATTCATTACTTATTAGAGAAATGCAAATTTAACCATCTCTGAGATACCACCTCACACCTCTCAGCCTGGCCAACATGACAGGAAAGGTCAATGATCAATGTTGGAAGGGATGCAGGAAATTTGGGCCACTAATTCATTGTTAGTGGATGTCTGAACTCATCCAACCTTTCCAGAGAACATTTTGGAATTATGCCCAAGAAAATTATGCACAAGAAAAATGTGCATGCTCTTTGATTCAGTAATACGATTACTGGTTCTATACCCTGAAGAAATTATGGAAAACAACAAAAACATCACTTTTACAAAAATATTTATAGCCACCCTGTTTGTGGTGGCAAAGAATTGAAAATCAAATGAGTGTCTTTCAATTGTTGAATGGCTTAACAAACTGTGGTATATGTATGTCATGGAACACTATTGTTCTATTAGAAACCAAGAGTGATAGGAATTCAGGGAAGCCTGCAAGGATTTGGATGAAATCATGCTGAGTGAGATGAGTAGAACCAGAAAAACTTTGCACACCCTAACAGCAACATGGGGGTGATGATCAACTTTTATGGATATGCTCATTCTACCAGTGCAACAACCAGGGACAGTTTTGGACTATCTGCAATGGAGAATACCTTCTGTATTCAGAGAAAGAATTGTGGATTTTGAAGAATGACCAAAGAACAGTACTTTCAAATCAGAAAAAATCCCTGATATCTTATTATGTAATTTTACTATCTCATATTTTATTTGTCTTCTTTAAGAATTTTATTTCTCTTTCATCACATTCAATTTAGATCAGTGTATATCAGGTAACAATGTAAATACTCACAGATTGACTTTTGTGGGGTGGGGGGGTTGAATGAATAATGGGGGGAAATTGTAAAACTCATAATAAATAAAATCTTTCTTTAAAAAATCATTTTGGGGTGGCTAGGTGGCATAATGGATAAAGCACCAGCCCTGGAGTCAGAAGTACCTGGGTTCAAATCCGGTCTCAGGCACTTAATAATTACCTAGTTGTGTGGCCTGAGGCAAGCCACCTAACCCCGTTTGCCTTGCAAAAACCTAAAAAAATCATTTAGACTTCATTAAATAAACCAAACTTCTAAAATCACTCAATAGATGCCCTTTATTTTTGGAGAAATTCAGAACAGACTTACCTCCCAAGTCTGTTACTGAAATATGAGTTTCAAAATCATACCACCCCAACTCTTTGCTGAGTTCCTTCATCCACTACTCTACAACCCCAGGTTTTCATATTTATTTTGTTTCTTGCCAGGAATTTAGACAACTTTCTAAATATATCTTATAGAAAAGGTAATGATTTGAATTGGCAGAATTTCTTTAACTGGCATTTCCTTTTCAAAGAGAAGGAAGTCTCAGACACAGTAATCTTGTTTGGCTAATAATTCAACATATTTGTGAAGCATGATATTTAAGACTGTATAAAGGTATAAATTTTTAAGTCACCACAGGAGCAATAGAAAGGGAATTGGTAGGCATGTGCAGGACATATGGTAATAATAAAAAATAATACATTGGCTAAGACTAAAATCCTCTAGCAAAAAAACTCCTGTTATTTTTCTCTTTAATTGATCTTTACAAAAACCTGTATCACGTTGAAAGCTATTTTATAGGTTATTTGTTTAATAAATATATGCATCTCAACAATATTCCTCCAGATGCATTTAATTCACACAAACATCTATAGCTAGGTGGAAATTCTGTGATTAGCTTCCCAATTTAAGAAATCTACATATTCTATTACACAAATCCAAACAAAGCTTAATATAAAAAGTATATTTCTTTATATTTAAACATTTTAGATATATGACTTACCCAGTGTCTAGCCTAGATTGAATATCTCTTTTTTATAGAAAATATGGGGAAAAAAGAAAAAAAGAAAAAAAAGAAGAAGGACACCCTGGTTTCTATTGGAATTAAGTAAAGATAAGAGATTAAGGACAGAGATTGTTTCTTCTGAGAATATAGTTTGGATAATAATAAACACTGGAAATGTATAATCTAGCTAAAATAGCAAAGCTGAACAAGCTGAGTTACTTAAATCTATTTCTATGGTTGTCATTCTATCTCTCTTATTTATGTACCTGAAATATTGCATGGTGGATAAAGTAATAACTTCAAGATGAACTGCATTTTTTTCCTCCCTCTGATATACATTGGCTTTATAATCCTCTGAAACTCTCCATAATTTAAGTTGCAGGAAACTTTTTTTGAAACTCATTGGCAAAGGACTTTCCTCATTCAGAGTTGTCTAAATGAACAAAGAATCAGAAAGTTATTGGGGTATTAATAAATAAGAAGACATTAAGAAATATCTATTTATTGAGAAGAATGATGGAATGATTTAAGTCTAGTAAGAAAGACAAATCCATATTCCAAGAAGTAGCCATAGGGACAGAAATACAATTAATTATCAGTGGCACTTCATTAAATAACAGAATACTGAAAATCAAGTAGTAGTTAACTTGGATACTGGGATATGTAGTCACAGGGCATAAGCAATTGCACTCAGGAATCCAATTCTAGTGCTAAATTAAAGGGAGGAGAACTTAAATGGGAAATGTCATGGGGGAAAGAACAATTACAAAAGTAACCTCTATCTTTATCAGAGTTGAAACAAAGGCAGGTTTTAGAGATATTTCCCTTAACATGTTAGAAATATTTCTTATATTTTAGATATAATTCCTAAGCAACAGGTAAGAAGGCACAACCAACTTCATCAGAGCAAACTTAAGACAGCAAACTCAATTTTTCTTAAGCATGGACTATAAATCCTTCTTTCCCAATATATTAAGTGAGATGAGAAACAAATGAGAAGAAAGTGCTCTGGGTTACCTTTCGTTTAAGGATATATCCTCTATTAAAGGAAGAAATTAAGAATATTTCCATTGATTTATTCATTACATATGTCACAGGGTCATTATAGATTTAGATTTAGAATTAATCTTGGAAATAATCAAGGACAATATTACTCATTTTACTCATAAGAAAATTGAAGTGCTTAAATGTCAAATGTTTTTCCCAAGATCAGTCAGGTATTAGGAGAAAGTGTTGAAATTATAACTTGTGGCTCTAGATTTGGTGGATTTTCCCACTGTACAATGTTAATAATATACAACATATTATATTCTAATATATTCTTTTTTAAATACTTAAGCCTATATTGCTAGAAGATGGGCAAATTTGTTAGCTTCTATTGAATGCTAATGCAGAAAATCAATTTCTGTGATGAAGATAGGACACAAAATTTTCCATCTCTCCTCTAGTTGCAGAGATATCATTTCCTCTTTTGAGTATCTATAACTAACCTTTTATGATCCATTTACCACATTAAAATACCAAGGATCTCTGATTGAATTTTTTCCTATCCTCCACTTACCTACTATAGTTGATAGACATCTTTCCTGAAAATCATTTGCTCTCTTCTCCATCCTTTTGACTCCTGCCTATGTCTTCTCTTTGACAGTTGCTGATTTCCTCAGAGGCATCATTCTCAAGAAGATTGTGATGGGGATGCATATTTCATAAACCATTTGTGACAATATGCTAATTAAAGGAGTTTCTCCTGTCATTGTGGCTGTTGCAAATTACTGGAGTTAGTTCAGAGGACTTTTTGGTGTTTCATAACTACAAGTGAAGGGAAACCATCCAACAAGTTAGTGATAATCAAAAATGTGATTCTAAATAGGGTTTGATCTCTAAAATTCATCTTTCTGTTTTTTTTGAAGAATTACAGAATATATGATGCAATCTGTTAAAATTTATACTTTCTCTTTATTCTTATGTACCTGAAGTATTGCATTTGTGTACCTGAAGTCTGAATTTCCTGCTTTTCCTTTTCCTTATATTCTTCCATATGCTGAATGTTTTGTCTACTAAAGAATGTTATTCTTTTTCTTTTTTTTAAAGTTTTTGCAAGGCAATAGGGTTAAGTGGCTTGCCCAAGACCACACAGCAGGTAATTATTAAATGTCTGAGCTGGATTTGAACACAGGTTCTCCTGACTCCAGGAATGGTGCTTTATTCACTGTGCCACCTAGCTGCCCCTTAAGAATATTATTCTTTAGAATATTTCAAGTTTTTGAGGCCTTTAATTTATTAAGTGTTTTCCTTATATCATCATTTAGCTTTCTTGTAATGATGCCCATTCTAATCAACACACTTTAAGGAAGTTATAAAATTCTTTGTCCCATCATCTTGTATTTATCTTGTTTAACCTCTTTAAAATATTTATCATTGTCAAATTCTCATCTAGGTTTCTAGCAGATTTCTTTCCAGTTCTTCTACGATACAAATTGTTAACTGAGAGTCTACAAAACTTTTTAAAACTATGTTAATGTATATTTTGATTTGATTTGCTTCCTTTGTCATTATATCCATTTTAATTTAGGCATAATTAAAAAATTCTAAGATGCTGCCTATAGGTTTCACCAAACTTTGAGAAGAATCTTTAAGAAACATGTACACACACATATACAATATAATAAGCACAATTTTATATAGAATCGTAAAAATATCTCACAATTGGTAGGGAATCTAATGGCCATATGGCTAAACCTCAATAGTTTAAAGATCAAAAAATCAAAAACCCTGGAAAATCCAACATATTCTCTCAGGGGAAAAAATGGACTTTCTTCTTTTTATTTTTCCAATTACATGCTCTAGTTATTTTTCAACATTGATCTACTTGCAAATTTTAAAGTTCTACATTTTTCTGCCACCATCTCTTCTCTTCCACTTCCCCATGCAGCAAAAATTGTGGTAAAAGTTGCTCATGTATATAAATATTTGCCATTTTATGCATGCAGAATTAGGACTAAGGGAAAAGAAAGAAAATCATGAGATAGCAAGGAAATACATACCAAAAGTGAGGACTTTTAAATTTACCTGATTAAAAGACCGAAATTAAATTGAAAATTTTATCTTCAAATATAAGACTCTGGAGAGGCATAAAATAGAAAATAGAAAGAAAAAATGACCAATATAACTAAACTGTTTACATGCCTAAGTGGGAAAGCAGAGCTTTGAACTCTTGAGAGCTACATTTCTTTAAGGACAGTTGAAAAAAGTATATACAAAAAGAGACTGAGAGTGTAAATGGGTTATGATGTGAAATAATTTAAAACTCTTATTGAAAATATTTTTATTCGAATTGGTAAAAGGAGTATGCTTAGGCAGAGAGTATGGGGTTTACATTGCCTGTGATATGATGATATTTTTTTCACCTGAAGAATGTATTTCTATTGGTACAATTTAGGGGAGTTTTGTTCAATAATGACTGTGAGTATGAAATAATTATTATGGGATGATGCATATAACTCTTGAGAATTATAATTCTATTAATTCTGTTTGTTGAAAGGAATATGTCTAGATAGAGGGAATAAGTACAAGAGAGGTATAAAGCAATTAAGAAATAAGGAAAAGATTATACTTGGAGAAGGAGGCAGAGGCTTAAGAGGATAAGAGGTATAATGGACCTATCTTTCTTCAGGTAAAGAAGGGAAGGTTAAACATTGATTAACTTTTATTCTGAACATATCTGAATCAAAGAAGGAATACCAAACATTCCTATTTTGGTTTAGAAACTTACACTGCTCTGCAGGTAAGTAGGATGGAAAAGAGTTAAGAAAGGGGAAGAAGAAGTTAATAAAATGGAGGGAAAAGAGGGGGGGAAACTGAACGGACCTGATATGAGGGAGGGCACATTGAGGGAGGAAGCAGTCAGAAGCAAAAAAATGATGAGATGGGATAAGGTCAAAGGAGAATGTCAAGTACAAGTAGTGGGAAAATAGAATAGGAAGCAGAGATATATACAAGGGATAAAAGTAAAAGGTTAGAGAAGAATGTATTATGCTTCAGATCAAGCAAAAAAAAATTTTACAAAAGCAGATACAATATTATTCATTTCAGACAAACTAATAGCTAAATATTTATCTAATTAAAAGGGAAAAGGAAGGAAATTCCATCTTCCTAAATGGTGCCATAGACAATGATGCAATATCAATATTAACAAATATACACAAAGTGTTTGTCATGCAATTCTTAGAGGATGAGAGGAAGTCATAGACAGCAAAACTAAATTAGTGGGAGACTTCAACTTACCTCTCTCAGAATTAGATAAATCTTCTCAGAAAAATCCCAAGGAAGTTAAGAAACTGAATAGAATTTTAGAGAAGCAAGATGTGATTGCCTACTGAAAGTAAATGAATAGGGATAAAATGGAATATACCTTCTACTCTGTAGTGCATGGCACCTACAAAAAATTAGAACATGTGTTATGACATGAAAACATTCACAATCAAATGAAGAAAAGAAGAAATTTTAAATGCTTATTTTAAGGGTAAGATAGATTTACAAGTGAATTATACTAAACATTAAAAAAACTAATTCAAATTCTATATAAATCCTTTAGAGAAAAGTAGATGAATTTCTTCCAAATTTCTTTTATGACACTAATTTTATGGTGATACTTAAGCCAGGAAAAGGCAAATCAGACAGAAAATTAAAGACCAATTTCTCTAATGAGTGAGTATGGAAAGAATTTTTTTTTTAAATTTAACAAAACGATCACAAGTTATCATATGGATACTACACTATTTCAGGTAGGATTTATGCCAGGTATACTGGGAACGTTCAATATTTGAAAAACAATCAGTATAATTGACCATAATAATAAAAATTTAACAGAAATCACATGATTGTATCATATTCTGAAAATCCCTTTGACAAAATTCAGCATTCTTATTACAAGTATGAGAGAACATAGATAGGAATAAGTGGAGTTTTCCTTAAAATGATAATCACTATCTATCTATAACCACCAACAAGCCTTATAGGTAACAAGCATTCTCAAGAAGATCAGGAGTGAAACGAGAATGCCCATTACCACATTATTATTCTATATTATATTAGAAATATTAGCTTTTACAATATCAGAATTAAAATTAAATGAGAGTATTAGAATAGGCAATGAGAAACAAAACTTTCACTTTTTACAGATGATATGACAGTTTACATAGAAAGTCATAGCAAATCAACTAAAAAGTGCTTGGAACAATTAACAACTTTACCAAAATAGTAGAATAAAAAAGAAACCCATATAAATCTAATGATTTTTATCTATGACCAACAAAGTCTAACAAGAAATAGAAAAAGAAATTACATTTAAGGTAGCTGTAGACAACAAAAATCATTTGGAATCTCCCTCCCAAGACAAACCCAGAAACTATATGAACAAAATTACAAAGCACATTTCACATGCATAAAATCAGATCAAAGTAAATAAAAATTATGTTATTTGTTTGAGATGGAGCTAAAATAATAAAAATGGCAATTTTATCTTAATTAAATTATGTATTCAGTGCCTGACCAATCCAAAAACTATTTTACATAGCTAGAAAAAAGCAGCAAAAGTCAAGAACGTTGTAACTGTTGTAACAAAAGTCAAGAACATTAAGGAAATTACTGAAAAAAGACAAAGAAACATGTCCTAGATACGTCAGATATAAAACTATTTTTTTTCAATTCTCTAGTCATAAAACCTGATTTGCACTGTACAAGAAATTGTGGTAGATCAATGAAACTGAGTGGAAAATAATTTGCAAATAGCAAATGATTATAGTAATCTGCTATTTGATAAACTCAAAGACTCTAATTTCTGAGATAAGAAATCATTATTTGACTAAAATTACTATGAAAACTAGAAAATATCATGACAGAAATTTTCATAAACAAGTATCTCACAGTCTATACCAAGATAAGGTGGAAATGAGTATAGATAAGGCATTTAAGGCATTTTTTCCTTATATTCTCTCTTTTGTTACTTACAACCAGATGGAATTGATAGTAACACTGTTATAAAGATTTTTCATGTAAACATGACAGAAAAATTCTTAAATAGTTTCCCAGGGATATAGAGCTGAAGTGACACTTGAAATTTGAACCCAGATCTTCTCAAACTAATATGTCTTTCAATCTCCTATTCCACATGTGTCTATTATAAGAGATAGGAAGAAAATTTAAATATGGAATCCAGGAATTCAATGTAGGATAATTAGTATTCTTGTTTAGGAGACCTCTTTGGCTTTATTTCAAGTATTGCTGCCTGAAGTCAAATGATATCTTTAAAAAATTATGAATATATTCAGTGACGTTCCTGTACAAAGAATGTTTTCACTCCAACAAAAAAGCACTCTGCTGTATAACATTCATTCCCCTAGAAAGTTTGTTTTTTATTCTCCATTTGTTCCCTCAACTTCCTGTACACTTTTTTCTTTTTCTGATAGATATTATATATTTATTCATTATAAAATGACTCAGAACACTATTAACTGGCTGTATTTGCTACAAGTCTAAAAATTATAAACACTAAATCTATATTATAAGACAGTAAAGCTGCAATAAGTAATTTTTACTCCTTAGCATATTCTTCAATATTTTTCTTTTCAATTCAACTATTCAAGATCCTCAAACTCTAGTCTTCTGATCGAATTGATGTATGATTCATCTTGTGCTCTTTAATACACCAGATTGAAAAAAAAATTCCCCCAACAAATAGAAATTTTATGGCAAATTGTCAGTTATTTGAGATCAAGCAATGAGTTTGGAAACAAGAGAAAGATCAGCAGATTGGGGTGCAATAACTGATATTAGAATGATTGTACAGTATGTGATGGTCTGGACCATAACTCAGATTCTTAGAAGCTTTCAGGTTAACAAGGATCAAAACTCATTTTTAAGAAACAATACCATTTGATTAGACAGGATGGTTTATTGATTTTTGTTTTTACTTACTGAAGAAGATCAAAATGACATCACTATGTAAGAAAAGAGTTATAATGTGTGAATTCAGGATGCTTTACCACAGGTTGGGCACAAATTGTCCACATGAATACCTGGAGTAGGTTCTCTAAATTTGGGGGTTTCACATTTCCTATGTACTACTTAAAAGTAAGGCAAAAACATAATGTCAAATAGGCTTCACTAAGTTACTAATCTCCTTTTCCATTTCCATATTACATAATCTGACTTTGATGTAGATATATTTTTTATTTTATTGTGTTCAATAATTTCATATGACTAACCATTTCATTTCCACCAAATTTGCATTTTTTTTCCATTTTAAGAAGTCTCATGACCTCATAATAATGATGTCTAAACTTGAATAGGAACTGGATTTAAGTGAGACAGCTTTGTACAAAATCATTAGTCTCACACGTTCTTGCAGAGTAAAAGAAGTGTAATGGTAGGACAAAGGTCAAGACAAGTGATGATGACCTTTCAGACAGTGGATGATCTTAGTGTCTTTAGTATCTTATGATGTTCCAAATTATTCACTGTACCTGATTCAGAGTGTTTTATGGCCATTGGAACAAATAATCTTATCCACCCATTCTGGCAAGTGTTCACAAGCTTAGGGTAAACCTTCTCCTAACACACTGACAGATTTGGAATTTACTAGTTAGTCTCAAACAAATTTAGCTTGTCTTCTGACATGGTTTTCACAAGAATGGAGCTGTTATTTATGCTACAGCTTCTTTGAGCTCCAGGTTAGAGTTGACTGACAAATGAAAATCACAGTTGAATGAGTAGCCCAGAAAGTACTGACCAAACTGTTAAATTGGAGGTACTTGTCCTTTCTAAAGTCCCCATACAACAACTAATTTTTTTCCTTGCCTCTTATGCTATCTGACAATGAATTTTAGGTGATATCTGCAAACAATGCTTTTTGCCAGCTTAGCTTAATATTATAATAGCAACCTTCACTAATTTGTGCATTTTCCCACAATCTATGTAAATTTCCATTTAGTAGAAATGTTAGTCAGTTTTCCAGGAATCTTAACAAAGCAAGCCACAAAGTTGGTAGAAAATTTAGTTGTTATAAAGCGATTGTTAGTTCTCCAAAGTGTTCCAAAGACAGCAATGCCTATTAACTGATTCCAGGGGGGGAAATATGATAACTTGCACATAAAACTTGAATCTGAAAATTGGGTATTGGTAATAGAAGCAAGCACTTTTTAGAATCTTCACAATTTAAGATTATCAATGTATCATTTTTCCTCCAAATTTTTATTTTAAAAAATAGGTAGAAATAGCTCCCCTTCTAAAGAAGTTACTTAATTTAAAATTCCCCTTCATGTAGAGAATGAACAAGAACCTTATTTTTTCATATATTATGTTAAAAATGAAACCTATAGCAGAATAAAATAGAGCTGACATTAGGGTCAGTATCACCTCCCATATATACTGAATGTGATCTTGGGCAAGTAACAATCCCATTGCCTTGCAAAAACCAAAAAGTATAAAAAAGGAATCAGATTCAGAATTACATGTATACACATATACATATGCATAAATATACACTTATATACATGTAACATATGTTTATAAACACATATGCAAAAGGTGGCTGTATATTTATTTAGATAAAACAGGTAAGAATAAAGAAAGAATAGGATTATAAAACTCTAGTGAATTGTGACTCAGAAAAATCTAGAGTGGATTCAAATTCTTCTCTTGACATTTAAGACATTTATTAGTTAACTGTCTAAAGTCATTATTTTGGACAAAAGACTGCAATATGTGTTTGTGTGTATGTGTGTGTGTGTGTGTGTGTGTGTGTGTGTGTGTGTGTGTGTGTTCTATTCTATCCCCAAATTTTCTCTATCTTAAAAAACTTTTGGGGTGGTTAGGTGGTATAGTGGATAAAGCACCGGGCTGAGAGTCAGGAGTACCTGAGTTCAAATCCGATCTCAGACACTAAATAATTACCTAGCTGTGTGGCCTTCGCAAGCCACTTAACCCCATCCATTTGCCTTGCAAAAACTAAAAAAAAAAAAAAAAAAAACATTTACAGGTCTTTCAAATAATTGAATAGGATAAACAATTGAGAGTTAGATATCTCAAATATGTTCACTTTATAATCATACTGATTACTGTGTTGCTATTTACATATCTAAATTTTCATTTGGGAAAGGCAGAATCAACATCTTTCATGTAGAGTTCTTCTTGTCCTTGAAATTTCCTTCCTGTAGAATTTAAATAAATTTCTTATTTAACACAAGTTATGCTGTTTTAAACTTAAATTAATTATTAATTTCAATTTAATGTTCACAAAATAATAATCATTTCTCTGACTCTGAGAACTATTCCAACTTCCTAAAATCACATAAATCAATTTGAATCAGAGCAGCTAACTTAAAAAAACACCAAAACATTTAAAAGTAAATATTTGATGAGGACTCAATTAGCAAAGAACTTAATTGAAAAACTGAGATCAAATAACTGATGAAGGACTAAGGAAATCATTTAAACATACAAATGCACAATCAAACCAAATATAAAGAACAATAAATTTTCAATGAACACATAAATGAATATGTAAATAGATGTTTGCATTTATTGTTCATCTATCTATATATTTATCTATTTAAACATATATTTATATATGGAGACAGAGACAGAGAGATAGAAAATGAGATAAACAGAGGTAGAAAGAGTCAGAGGGAGTCACAGAGAAAGAGACAGTGAGAGAGAGGGAGGCAGAGAGAGGGACAGAGAGAAACAAAGAGAGAGAGAGAGAGAGAGAGAAAAGACAGAAAGACAAAGCGACAGAGAGACAAAGAGAGACAGAGAGACAGAGAGAGACAGAGAGGCAGAGAGAATGCCATCCAAACAGAATAATCTAGAGCATGTTCAAATATGACACAGAGTCACTTTATTCACACACTAGGATTGAGTCACACTCATACACAACCACAGAAATATACACACACACAACACACACAAACATTCCATTTCCAAGTGAACTGTATAAAAGATCTACATAGGCTCATAAATTGTTAATTTTTGAATAATGAAATGCAAGCTGGCATAGTTTCAGTTTGTATACTCATTGGGAAAAGTCATGAAGAAAAATGAGAAATTAGGTTACAATCTCATTTTAATAAGGTGGAAAAAGGTGTAGGGGAAATTGGCCTCGAATATAAAACAGCAGATAGTGTGAAAATGAGGATGTTGTATTGATGTAAGACAGGTAGTTATAGAGAAGTGAATGGGAAAGGGGAATGTTAAAGAAACTCATGCAAATATGGACTAGAGTTGAGAGCAATAAGCAGAATGAATTGATATGGAGATGGGAAGGTGTTTGGTGGTTTCATTTTTTCAAGGATTTGGTGGGTCCAGACTACCTTATCATATTAGGGTTAGTTCACTTTCATATCTATCAACATATCAACATTTGGTGTTCTGCTTATCTTATTTCATATGTCTGGAATTTATATGACAAGTTTATAAGATCAAAAGCTTTGACACCAATGTTAGAAAGCATCCCCTGGGTTGTGGGAGTAATGTTACATTAATGCATTGCTAATGGAGTGTGAATTGATCCAATCATTCTGTAGAGCAATATTTAACTATGCCCAAAGAACAATAAAACTGTTTATTCCCATTGACTCATCAATTCCTATTCTAGGTCTATATCCAGAAGAAATCATAAAAAATGAGAAATGTCATACATGTTCCAAAATATTCATAGCAACTCTTTTTGTAGTGGAATAGAATTGGAACTTAGGGGGATGACCATCAATTAGGGTTATAATACATGAATATTATGCAATGCAATTGTTCTATAAGAAACCATAAAAAGGTCAGACTCAGGGCAGCTAGGTGGCGTAGTGGATAAAGCACCAGCCTTGGAGTCAGGAGTACCTGGGATGAAATCCAGTCTCAGACACTTAATAATTACCTAGCTGTATGGCCTTGGGCAAGCCACTTAACCCCATTTGCCTGCCTTACAAAAAAAACCTAACAAAAAAAAGAAAAAGAAAAAGGTCAGACTCAAAATATGCATGGAATAAGTAACAGGATCTGATGCTAAGCAAAGGGAGCAGAACCAAGAGAACAATGTACACATTAACATCAACATTGTGAGATGATCAACCCTGGCATATGTTTCTCTCAGTAGTTAAAAGAGTTAGGTCAACCCTATTAGATCGACAGTGGACTCTACTATCTCCTTCCAGAGGAAGAAAAACAAAACAAAACAAAACAAAACCCTTCAGAATCTGATGAATACTATATTCATTTAAAAAATTCTCTTGTTTCTTTTCCTTAATCCTAATTCCTCATACTGCAAATGACTAATCTGCAAACATGTTTAGCACAAATGTGTATGTGCAATATTAATCTGACTTTTTCCCTCTGAGTGAAGAGGTGAGATGGAAGGTGGAAGGAAACTTCATAACTTAAAAATATACAAAGGTATATGTTTGGGGGCAGCTAGGTGGTACAGTGGATAGAGCACTGGCCTTGAAGTCAGGATTACCTGAGTTCAAATCCAGGCTCAGACACTTAATATTTAGCTAGCTGTGTGGCCTTGGGCAAGCCACTTAACCCCATTGCCTTGCAAATACCTAAAAGAAAGGCATATGGATGAATGTTGAAAAACATTTATAACATGTATTTGGAAAAATAAAATGGCAAAAAAGTGCCCCATGATTTAGTTTGCATTCCTAGTTTTGTGAATTTTGTTTACTATATGATATAATTTACAAATTAGGATTTTTTGATATTTAGAATGGTGTATACATGACTTCTATGTACCTTTGTATTCTTATTTCCTGATATTGCCACTTTATTACTTATACACTTATTGTGCTACCTAAAAGGGAAATGAGTGGTCAGGGGACCAAAACAAGTTACATTTTAACAAAAATCAGCACTGTGAGAAAAAAAGACAGCTGAGTCAGCTAGAAGTTTATAAAGTGCCCAACCTGGAATCACTAAATCCAGAGTTCAAGTTTGATCTTAGACACTTCCTTTGTAACCCTGGGCAAGTCATTTGACTTCTGCTTAACTTAATCCACTGAATAAGCCAAGATATCATCGTCATGGTACTCTTAATCCTCTTTTGAGAATAAATGATGAACAACAACTGCAATAAGCTCAATAACATCACCTAAAGATAGAAATGGCAGACCATTGCAACATCTTTGCTAAGAAAACCCCATGAACAGTATGGGCCACTGAGTCACAAAGAGTTGGGTGTGGTTGCATCAACTCAATGGTAATGACAACAGCAATAGCAACTGGTTCTGGATTTTGATGGGCTTTAGAACTCAAACAGTGGAATTTCTACTTTGTCCCAAAGAGGATGAGAAATTATTGAAGCTTTTTTATTTTGAGAATGTGAGACTTCTGTTTTGGAATATAATTTTGACAACTTTGTGAAAAATGGATTGGAGAACAGAGGGGTTTATGATAGAGAAAACAATAACCTAGCTTTTGTAATATTAGAAGCCTGGAATTGGGTAGAAGCCATGTGATGAGCAAGAATGATGCAAGAAAGTTTGTGGAGACACAGTTCATGAGACTTGGCAAATCGTTGAATAAAGAGGGTGAATAGTGAGTGAACAGTCTAGGATGATTCTGTTCTTGCAAGTCTCTGAGTGACAGGAAGTATGCTACTGCCTCGATCAAAACAGAAATTTGGGAGGATGTGTTTTAGAGAAAGAAAATTCTTTCTCTTTCGGGACATATAATATAGTATATAAGCCTATTATAATATAGTGAGATGACATTGGGCATCTAGTTCAAAATGTCAGAAAGTTGGTGATTTAAATTGTAGTCCAGAAGAGAATAAAGAAAAAAAAAATAGCTGTATGGTACTCTAACATGGTTATCTAGAGTTTCTATTTGGCATTTTCCCGGTGAAATGTACCATACAATGACAGTAAAAAGCTTTAAATTTTATTCTTTAAAAAGAAGAACATAGTCCAAAATTAGCCATTTTCTTTTCCTCAATTTTTTTTATATTTGTTTTATTGCTTGCTTCTGTATGGATGTTTGTGTGTCTGTCTGTTTCTGCACTTGTGTGTTTGTGTGTGTGTGTGTGTGTGTGTGTGAAGGAGAGAGAGAGAGAGAGAGAGAGAGAGAGAGAGAGAGAGAGAGAGAGAATTAGACAGACAGACAGAAAGAGATAAATTAAGAGAGACAGAGACAGAGAGACAGACAGACAGGCACATAGGCAGAGAGAAAAAGAGAAAGACACAAAGAAAGAGATAGATAGTGAGACAAATAGAATCGGAGAGGGAGACAGGGAGACAGAAAGAGGCAGAGATACAAGAACAGAAATAGAGAGTCAGAGAGACAGAGACAGAGACAGAGGCATTTAAAGCAGACTGTGGATAATAATTCCAAAATTTGAGGTTTCAGTATTTGCCAATTATTCTTGACAACCCTGTGTTTTGGTCCTGAGATACTTAAGTGTACATTCAAATGGTACCTGGATTTTTATAAACATCTTCAATTTGTTTTTATTATTATTTTTGTTGTTTTTTTTTCCAGGAGAAAGCTTTCACAATTTTCCTTAAAATAAATTCTTGACATTATCTTTGCATTTTTTCCTGGGACAATTCTAGGAAGGGGAGGAACAATACATTTTTCCTCTGAAAAAGGGGGACAAAAGACAAGTAAAATTAATTAAAGTTACTCTGTTGAGGGTTTGAAAAGAAGAGTATTGGCAATTTACTGCAAAAAAACCCAATGCTGATCTACTACAAGAGCTAACATACACATAAAAGATATGCAGTTAATGGGATTCTCAGCACAACTGCTGATTGTGCACTTTATACCCAGGAGTAACATTATCAGAGTCAGGAAAAATGGCAGCAAAGTTTATAGAGTAAAAAAGAAAATAACAATATGAATCTTCTCTTCAAAAGTTTAGCTTTCAGGATAGTAAGTCGGTGATTAATGGCTATAAATGATGTACTTATACATTTTGTGCATACACGTGTTTATAAGTGTAATAAAGATCATCTAAAGAGGCGGCTAGGTGGCATAGTGGATAGAGTACGGGCCCTGGACTCAGGAGTACCTGAGTTCAAATTTGACCTCAGACACTTAATAATTACCCAGCTCTGTGGACTTGGGCAAGCCACTTAACCCCACTGCTGCCTTGCAAAAACTAAAAAAAAAAAAATCATTTGAACTCAAACTTAAAATATCAGTTTTCTAATACATGAATGTCGACACTACACAAAGTCAGATTCGCTATTCAACTCAATTTCATAACTCTCCCTGGAGCAACAAACACTTTTCTGCAATAATTATTGAAGTGTTTGCTTGGGTTATTGAAAATAACAATGGAGCAGTGGGAATAAAGAGAAGGAGCTTGCTTTGGGGCTTTTATGTTAACTTGGACAAACCATGATTTTTCTATATGAATCTAGATATTCCTCTATCAGTTATAACACATTACCCCTAAAGACACATTAATATTTTATGTGACCCATATTTCCTGTATATTTTAAAATATAATTTTCACACATATAATTAATTAGAAATATACATGCACATTAACCTACATATACATGCATGTATATGTATGTATTTATATAAGTACCTCATTATATATTTACATATAGATTTATGTAAGATGTTGAAATTAATTTTTATATATTTCCATTTGGAAAATGTCTGCTTTATGAGGTATAAAGTTCATTGTTAATTATTTTCTAAATGCATTGTTTCTGTAATGTCTCTTTTAGCAATCAAACAACTCTAATATATATGAGTGCTGCTATGTCCCTAGAGTCATTTTACTTTTTTATATAAGAATTCTTTAAGTCTATATATGCTTAAACTCACTATATTGATGATTTAAATGAATAAAAAAACTCCTTTCAGTTTAATTGGTCTAATTAAATCTTTTTTTAAACTGATCTCATCTAAGTTCTACCCCAGAGGCTGCAAACAGTAACTTTAATGAAATTTCAATTTAATCCACTCCAACATGAGTTTTATTAAGTGTACCATTGATATAGATATATTTCTGACTTCAAGTCTTTTATGATAGAAACACCATTACTAAGTGCTCAATCTGACAGCTAAAAAGGAACTATTCTTTGGATCTATCAATATTTGGATATTTAGATACCCATATTTTAGATAGCTTGGATGCTGGTCAGAATGATGAAAGGCCTAAAGCAACCTAGGAAATAATAAAGATAAGAAATTATTTAAATAGTACAATACAAGTGAATATGCTATGCCTATTTAGATTTAGTGCCTGTGAATTAGATTTTTTCTCAAGGTAACCTTTCAAATAAATGATAGGTAGTGTAACACAGCAGCATTGTCTTTACAGTGTTTTGGAGCATAAAGGTAAATGCACGTTTTCCAGACACAAAGATGACTATAGTCACACATAATTAGCAGTTTGAGAAAGATTTAAAAAGATATGGATAGACATAGCTACCTAATGTTTGGTAACTGAGGAGGTAATTTAGGGGAAAGGCAATTAATGAGGCAGGTGAAAGTAAATAAAATTTAAATGAACACTCTCTTGGGAATTATTTATATCTCAAACATATTGCTGCTAGAAATTCTAAAATAAGTTCTCAGAAAAGTGCATTTTGACAGTGTTAAAATGTCATTAGTATTTATTTGTAAATTATCTCCCTAAAAATTAAACATAGAAGTGACATAGTTATGGGTCATCACAATTATATTCTTGCAATTGCTGTACCTGTACTAATAAAAACTATTGAAGAAAAATGCTGCATGATAACATAGATATTTAAAGGCTAATTAATCCAAAAAAGAATAAATTAGATTGAAAATGTGAATTTGTTTTAATTTAACTTGACTATAATTGAAGCAAAACCATCATAAGAATGAATCTTTTAGTTAATGATGTTTCAAAAGAAGTTGATTCATTTTAGAAAGTTGTTATCAAAGAGATAAGTAATTTGCAATAGATAAAGCAATTGGATAACAAATTTCATTGGTTTAAGAAATACCATGAAAGGAAACTCTCTAAACATTCAAATGGATATTTTATCTTCAATATAGTGTTAGATAGTCTCCTATTGCTCTTAGAAGTTGCCTTAAACAGGAGCAAATGATCCCCCTGATCAACATTCACATGAGCCAGAAGGAAGATTTCAACTCCAGTTTGTCCTCAGTTCATGTTAAGTAAAAATTGAAAAGCAGCTCTTAAGTGTAGAACAAGATCTCATCATATATAACAAGATACATCATGAGCATATCAAAATATGTACATAATATAAAGGTTGTTATCATAAATAAACAGCAATTTTATCTTTTAGATCAATGAATAAGGAAGTGTTTATAGCAAAATAAGGGATAGAGATAATTATGGATACTATAGTAAATAATTTTGGTTACATTGAATTTTAAGTGTTTGAATAAACAAAATGGGTTCATTCAAAGGAAAGCAGGGAAAGATGGAAATTCAAATTTCTTTGATAAATGTTTGGTAAATGTTTCCCATATTTTTGAGATATGGGAAAAAAGAGAAAAAATAATAAAATTTCAGAGTCATTGAGTAATTGAAAATTGTCAGTGGGCATTAAGAGGAAGAAGGAATTAAAATTATCTTTAGTCACATGAATAATTTATATCACTATCAATTAGAGAAATACAAACTGATACAACCTCAAGCTTATTGGAAAATGGAGACACTAAAGTACTATAGGTTGAGTTATAACTGATTAAACCATTCTAGGAAAACAATTTGGAACTATGTCCAAAAGGTTATAAAACTCTGCATACCATGTTATCCAATATTACCAATAGTGAGTCTGTATTCCAAAGAAATCAAAGAGAAAGGAAGACTTATATTGTAAAAATATTTATAGCTTCTCCTTTTGATGGCAAAGAATTAGAAACTGATGTGATTCCCATCAATTGGCATATGGCCTAATAAGCTGTGGCATATTATTATAATGAAATTCTTTGTGCTAGAAGAAATGACAGGAATTGTTTCAGAAAACCTGAGGGTCTCATATAAATTAATGTAGAGTGAACTTAAGATCCTTGAATACATTAACAGCAATATTGTAACAATAATCAACTGTGAAAAACTAAGCTAATTCTAATCAAGACTTAGTTCCACCATAATTCTTTTATTTGAAGATGCAATTGAAAAATATTTTATATTATTTTTCTCTGGTTACATGTAATAACTGGTTTAACATTCATTTTTAAAATTTTGAGTTCTAAATTTTCTCCTTTCTTCGCTCTACATTCCATCTCATTGAGAAAGCAAGCAATTTGATATAGCTTAAAAATGTATATTCTTGCAAAAACATTTGCAAAATAATCATGTTGTGAAAGCAAATAAAGAGCACCCCTGTAAATAAAAAGAAATCTCAAGAAAAATAATGTTAAATACATTTGCAACATTCTGAATTCAGACACCATTGACTCTCTCTTTGGAGAACGTTTTCAGAATTATTGTGGATCATAGCATTGCTGATAAAAGCTAAGTCATTCACAATTGTTCATATTCCAATGTAGTTTTTGCTTTGTATATAGTGCCCTTTTTATTTATCAAGGAATTAATTAATCATTTTCCCTACACCCCCTTCAACAGTTGTCATTTTCTTTCTGTCGTATTTGCCAATCCATTAAGTATTTTTCAGAATTTTTTAATTTGCATTTCTCCCATCATTAAGACTTTTTTAATAGTACCATAAATGGCATTTATAGCATTATCTGAAAATTATTCATATCTTTTGATCATTCATGAATTGGATTCTGACTTTTTAATAAAAATTTACCCCAGGTCTCTTTGAGAGTTTAGGGTTTCATTATTAATTTTTCCCAATGTTACTATTGCTAACTTTATTTCGCTTCATCCATTTCTCCCACTCCCATTTATTCTATCTTCTTTCTCTCCTTTAAATATGTCCCTCCTCAAAAGTGTTTTGCAGCTAACTACCCCCTCCCATTATCTTTGCTCCTATCACCTCCTCCATCTCCCCTTCCTCATTCTTCCATCCCTTCTTCTACTTTCCTCTAAGGTAAGCCAGATTTCTATACTCAGTTGTTTGTGTTTATGTTATTCCCTCTCTGAGTAAATTCCAGTCAGAGTAATAATAATCATTCCCACCTCATCTTTTCTGCCTTCTACTCCATTGTAAAAGCTTTCTGTTGCCTCTTTTTTTATGAAACAGTTTATCCCATTCTACCTCCCCCATTCCTTTCTCCCAGTACATTGCTCTTTCATCATTTAATTCTATCTTTTTAACATATATCCCTTCATATTCAAATTCCACCTTGCCTTGCCCATATAGATTTCTTCTAAATGCCTTAATAAATGAGAAATTTTATATGACTTATCAGTATTGTATTCCCATGTAGGAATACAAGCAGTTGAACATCATTAAATTCCTTATTATTTAATTTCCTTTCTGCCTTATTATGCTTCACTTGTCTCATATTTGAAGATCAAATTTTCTGTTCAGCTCAGGTTGTTTCATCAGGTTGTTTCATCATATTGAAATTTCACTATTTCCTTGAATTACCACCTTTTGCCCTGAAAGATTATTGGTTGTAATCCAAGCTGTTTTGCCTTCCATAATATCATATTCCAAGTCCTACATTCCCATAATTTAGAAGCTGCTAAATCTTAAGCTATACTAACATGCTTGCACAATGATTTTGCTGTTTTTTTCTGGCTACTTATAATATTTTCTCCTTGATATCAGGAGCACTAAAATTTGTCTCTAATTTTCATTTTGGGAGCACTTTCAAGAGGAGTTCAGTGGATTCTTTTAATTTCTATTTTGTCCTCTGCTACAATAATATCAGGACAATTTTTGACTTGTGCATTTCTTTCAAGGTGATATCCAGAGTCTTTTTTGATTATGACTTTCAGGAAATTCATTAATTTTAAAATGATCTCTTCTGGATCTATTTTCTAGTCAGTTTTTTTTTTTATTTTCAAAGAGATAGTTCACATTTTCTTCTAGGTTATAAGAATATGGGTTTAATTTTATTTTTTTCTTGATTTCTCCCAGTCATCAGCTTCCCTTTGCTCATGCCTATAGTTTATGGACTTACTTTCTTTAGTAAAGTTTTGCATCTCCTTTTCCAATGGACAATTCTGCTTTTTAAGACATACTTCTTTTCAATAGGTTTTTGGACCTCTTTTTTCCAATTGACTAAGTCTGATTTAAGGCCTTATTTTCTTCATATTTTTTTTCATATTTCCTTCACTAAGCTGTGCAATTTTGTGAACATGAATGAATTCACATAAGTTCTGGGATTTTAAACTGATCAGGATTTGTTATAGAAACAGCAATCTCTTTAAAAACAGGTTAGGAGAGAGAGAGAGAACCAATAGGACTATAGGACTGGCTAAGTCTGACCACATGGATAGGGGCTCATGGTGCTCCAGAGGGTTGGGAGCACATGACCTAAGAAAACCTTGAAAGGCTAAGGTAAAGTACAGAAGAGAGAGAAAGGACAGTGCCCCTTCTTAAAATCACATTTCTAGTGGGTTGGAAAAGGGTGGCACTTGGGGGTGGTATAGCGTCTGGCTCAGCTATTCCCAATAGGGAAACTATGTAGTGGTCTTTCCTGTCAAGGTGCATGAACTCTTAAGTCCAACTTGTCAAGTGAAAGTTTGACTCATCAATGACCAAGATCAGGTGTCTGGAAACAAAGATGTAGGAATAGGGATACTGTAGGAAAGGTGAAAAATAAAAGCCCACTGCCATCATGGAATGGAATGACTTTGAAAAAAAAAATTCCCCAGAGAAGACACATCATCTTCTCTGCATAATTTTTTTTTGAAAAAGAAAAATATAGATTTATTAAGAAGCTGGTATACCTACACTAAAATTGATGATGTACTAGGGCACAAAATCATTATAATCAAATGCAGAAAGGCAGAAACAATACGTATACAATTCTCAGATTATGATGATGCTATAAAACTTGCATGAAATAAAGGATCGTGCGAAGATAAACCAAAAACTAATTTGAAACTAAATATCTTAATTTTAAATAATGGATGGATCAGACAGCAAATAATAGAAATAATCAAAATTACATCAAAGAAAATTATAATAATGAGACATCATAACAAAATTTATGGGATGCAGCCAAGGCAGTTTTGAGAGAAAACTTTAAAACTTTAAATGCCTATAAGAATAAAATAAAGAGGAGATCAATGAATTGTGTATGCAACTAAAAAAACAAGAATAAGAAAAAATTAAAGATCCACCCTTAGGGGGCAGCTAGGTAGCACAATGGATAAAGCACAGGCCCTGGATTGAGTACCTGGGTTCAAATCCAGTCTCAGACACTTAATAATTACCTAGCCTTGGGCAAGCCACTTAACCCCATTTGCCTTGCAAAAACTTAAAAAAAAAAGATCCACCCTTAAATACCAAATTAGATTATCTGAAAATCAAGGGTGAGATTTAATAAAATTAAAAGCCAGAAAATCATTGAGCTCAATAAAATAAAAGTAGGAGTTGGTTTTATGAAAAACCTAATAATAGAGACAACTTTTGAATTTGATTTTTTAAAGAAGATAATCAACTGACCAGTATCAAAAACAAAAAGGCTGAACTAACCAAAAAGGAGGAGGAAATTAAAGAGATATTTTCAAATCATTTTGCCTAATTGTATGCCAATAAATTGGATAAGCTGAGTGAAATGGATAAATATTTACAAAACAAGCAAACTGACCACATTAACAGAATAGGAGATAAAATACTTAAATGACTCTATTTCAGTAAAAACATTTGAAAAAAACCATCAATAAACTCCCTAAGAGAAAGTCTCCAAGTCCAGATGGATTTACAAGTGAATCTACCAAACATTTAAGGAATAATTAATTCCTATTCTTCATAAACTATTTTCAGCTACAGAATTCTATTTATGACACCAATATAATGATGATATGTAAACCAGGAATAAACAGAATTGACAAAGAAAATTATAGACCAATATCCCTAATGTATACAAAGCAAAGCTTTCACTTTTTGCAGATGATATGATGATATGCCTAGAGAATGTGAAAAAATTATCTGAAAAATCTCCTTGAAACAATTAATAAATTCAGCAAAGTATCAGTTTATTAAATAAACCAACATAAATCAACAGCATTTCTATATATGAACAACAAAGCCCAAGAAGAAGAGTTAGAAAGAGAAGTTTATTTTAAAGTAACTATAGACAACATTAAATATTTGTGAATCTGCCTCCCAATAAAAACCCAAAAAAGTGTATGAACACAATTTTACAACATTTCTCACCCAAATTAAGCCATATTGAAACAATTGAAAAAATTTCAATTCTTTGTGGTTAGGTTGAGTTAATATAATAAAAATGTTAATTCTGCTCAAATTAAATTTCTTATTTAGTACCTTATCACCCAAGCTATCAATTAATTATTTTACCAAGTTTGAAAAAAATAATGACAAAATTCATCTGGAGCAACAAACGTTCAATAGCAAGGGAAATGATGAAAAAAATTTAAAGAAAGATGGCTTAGTTCTACCAGATCTAAAACTATGTTTCAATGCAGGAGACATCAAATGACCTGGTACAGGTTAAGAAATAGTTAATTCAATCAGTGGATTATTTTAAATCACAATAAATGGTTACAGCAATCTATGATTTGACAAACCCAAAGATGGTAGGTTCTGGGATAAGAAATCACTATTTGACAAAAATTGTTGTCAAAACTGTAAAATAGTATGGCAAAAGCTAGTCATAGACCCACATCTTACATCCTATACTAAAATAAGTTCAAAATGGATACAGGATTTACACACAAAGTGTGACACTAAAGATAAATTAATAGACGAAGAAATAACCTATCTGTTAGAACTATATAAAGGAGACAAATTTATCATCCAATGAGAAATAGAGTACAATACAAGCTGCAAGATGAATGATTTTGACTATATTAAATTTAAAAAAGTTTTCACACTAATAAATTCAAAGCTGCCAAAAATAGAAGGGAAGCAGAATGCTGGGGGGAAAATCTTCACAACTAGGAATTCTGATAAAGGTCTAATTTCTAAAATATTGTATAGAGAATTGCATCACATTTATCAGGTTATAAGTTTATCAAGTCATTCCCCAATTGATAAATGCTTAAAGGATATGAATATACAGTTTTCAAATGAAGAAATTAAAGCTTTATATAATCTTATGAAAAAATGCTCCTAATCATTATTAATTAGAAAAATGCAAATTAAAACAACTATGGCATATCACCTCATACTTATCAGATTGGCTAAGATGAGAAAAAAGGCAAATGATCAATGTTGGTGACATGGAAATTTTGGGACACTGATACATTTGCTGGTGGAATTGTAAACAGTTCCAACCATTTTGAAGAGTCATATGGAACTATCCCTAAAGAGCAATAAAACTGGACATTCTCTTTGACCAAGTAGTTCCAATTCTAGGCCTATACCCAGAAGAAATCATAAAAAATGGGAAAAATATGACATGTTCAAAATTATGCATGAGAGCTCTTTTCGTAGTAGCAAAGAATTGGAAATTGAGGGGATGCCTATCAATTTGGGAATGACTAAACAAGTTATGGTAAATGAATACTATGAAATATCACTGTTCTTTAAGAAACCATAAATAGTCTGACTCTAGAAGAGCATGGAGTGATTTATAGGTTCTGATGCTGAGTGAAGTGAGCATTAACAAGAGAACAGTGTACACATTAACAACAACACTGTGAAATGATCAACCCTGATGGAATCATCTCCTCTCAGAGGAGATTTAGAACAACCATATTATACTGGCTATGGAAAATGCTATCCCCATCCAGAAGAAGAAAAAACAAAACAAAACAAAGAAAACCAACAAAAGCACTTTCATTATCTGATGAACACTTTATAATAATTATCTCTTATGTATTTCCTTCTCTTAATCCTAATTCCTCATGCCTAAAATGACCAACCTGTAAACATGTTCATCAAAAATATGTATGTTTAATGTTAACCTGGCTGTTTGCCACTGAGTTGAAGGTGGTGGGAATGGAGGGTGGAAGGAAATTTTCTAACTTAAAAGTATACATATGCAGATAGATGAATGTTGAAATCACCTTAACAACATGTATTTGGAAAAATAAAATGTCAATAAAAGTCAGTCATTACAACACAAAGAAAGTTATAGAGAATTTAAAAAAGAGATTAAAGAAGCCATGTAGATTGCTAATTGAGTGGATAGTCTAGGCTAATAATTTAGGCAAAACTCCAAAAGGGAAGAGAATGCTGCACTAGACAGAATCTCCTTAAATTCCCTTTCAGGGTCCATGGGAAAAGTCAGTGCCTTAGGAGCTGTCCAATCCTGCTTTGAAGAGTTTGCCTTTTGGGGAGGGGTCTTTGATTCTTGCCTAGGCAGTCTCAAGATTATGTTTAATGACTGCCTAATCTAGTAATCTTGCCAATGAGAACATGGCCAAGGTCAGCCTGGAGGTCAAGGTGGAGTGTTTTCACAGAGTGATAGAAGATTAATAGATTATAAGATTTTAAGAGTGAAAACATGAGATTTATAAATTTTTTTCCAATTAATTTCAATGTTCCCTATGCCCATGATTCTCTGCATCCCTATCACTTTGGCTTTTGTATATAGACATTATTTAAATATATTTGGAGTGGTTTGAGGAAGTGATTGGACTCATTCTTGCCTTTGCTCTACTATCTGGACTCCACCCTTTGACAATTATACTGATACACAATAAACAATTATTTCTACCAGACAGAGGGAACTGATGAACTTTCTTCTAGTCTCTCACTAAAACATGACAAAGTGGAATCACCACCAGGTGTTCCCCAAAATTTAGAATTCTTCATACTAATAGAGAATTTAATGTTCATCTAGGATTTAACTGCTGATTTTCAGAAATGAGACCGCACTGATTGACAAAACTAATTCTTTCAATGGCATCACTTTGGATCCCATAAAGCACATTGAAAGAAATGGGAAATTTGATGCTATGTGCTTCAAGAAAATCTGATAGTTTTTAATGATTTAAGCTAAGATTGTATGTAAAGAGTGAAGAAAATTGTTATACTATGTAACTTACAACTATCACTTACAAACTTTTTCTTTTATCCTGATGCTTAGAAATACAAAGTTTTTCATTGATTAATTATGTTTTCAACTAAAGTTGATTTTTAACTCAATTTTCCTCTTTAGATGCCTGGGTGAGTCCAGTAATGTCAGAGAGCACACACCCAGAGAATTATACTCACACAAAGTGTTCATCCTTCTCTTTGGGTTATCTGGTTCATATAGTGCATAGTTCACATAGTGCATATAGAGTCACAAGCTGGAAAAAAAAATTCTTATAAAGACTCCTTGAGACTGTCCAAAGAGCAATAGCAAATCTTTTCAGGCAGTAGACAGAGTTTGCCTCTTACTTTCCCCAGGTAAAACAAAGCAAAATAAAATAAAAATAATGGCTTCTTTCACTTTGTTCCTTTCAGATACTTCATCTGTTTTTTTTTTTCCAAAAAAAAAGTATTGGGTTTTTCTTATGATGAAAATGATTTTATAAAGGCTAGCATTATTATTATTTTCATTGTTGTTACTGATGAATACTCTACATCAATTCTTAAATTTATGAACAAAAGTGGTTAATCTGACAGCAATCAACAATTTAAAAATCACTAGCTATGAATCCCTGATTCATCTAGACAGGAGATGTATCTGTGAATTCACACCGGAAAAAAAATATTTAGGGAAAGTATTAAAACCAACAATTACTCAGTGCATTAAAGTTTGCAAAGAACTTTATAGATATTATGCAGTTTGACATAACAATCCTGAGAGATAAATTCTATTAATATCATTATTATTTAAGACATGAAATCACTGAGTTTAAGAAAGATTAAATGATTTTTCTAGTGTTGCAAAATTTGCAAGCTCCATCAGAATGAAGGCTGTATTTTACCTATGGATTTTTTCCCCTTAAGCTTTCTTTCTGTTGCCGTAGCAAGATTCTTAAGTCATTTTTTCCAGAGGCTGGTTACATTTGTCCACTCAGGAGACAGGAGACTAATGGGACCATTGTGAATTGAGGACTATCTATCTCTTTGCTAATGTTAAAAGTCTGAACCCCCATATTCCCCATTCTGGTAGCAAATAGAGAGTAACATGATTTCCTGGTTCCATTCAACCAATATCATCAGTTCAGTTTTTACAAAGTTGCTTTTTTCCCTCTATAAATGCACAGTCATATATAAATGTGTGTAAATGTAAACATGCTTATATTCATATAATTAGATTCATCTCTGTGACATTATTTCTTCTCATTTATCTATGAAGATTCACTCTTTCCCTAAAATCCACAGTATCTAATGCAAATTCCTTTCTTTGCTATGTAAAACCCTTTATTGTCTTGCTCCAATCTGGCTTTCAGGTTAATTGTAATTATTCCCCATCAAAGATCCTATAATTTTTTTTTATTTTTATTTATTCATTTATTTAAGGTAATTTATTTATGGAAAACTTAAGACAATTTATTTAAGGCAATTTATTTATTTAAGGTAATTAATTGTCTTATTTAAGGCAATAAATAAAAAATTGTACTTATTAATTTAAGGCAATTAAATGACTTGCCCAAGGTCACACAGCTAGGAAATTATTAAGTGTCTGAGGCCAGAATTGAACTCAGTTCCTCCTGACTCCAGGGCCAGTGACCTACCCATTGAGCCACCTAGCTGTCCCTTACAAACTCTATATTCTTTTCAGTATAGTCTATTTGCTATTCTTTGTACATGAGCTATGATATCCTACCTGTGTCTCAGTTTGATTATTTTTTTTTGGATTAGGTAAAAGAGAACATTTATTGTCTCATTTTGTACGTAGACTTAATCATGGAATGGCCAATTCTCACTCACTCAAACTGGGATATCAAAAGAGTTTAGCGTAAACACATCAAGGTCTCCTATTGCATCTGAGATCAGTTCCAGTAATCCTGATCTATATATTTTCGGTGGATCTAGATGACTCTAGAGGAGAAAAGTGACACTGTATAGGTCTCCCTCATTGAAATCCAATTCACTTGCATGTTATGGAATTAGCTTACTAATGCATTGTCCTCTTACAACAAAGAACAAACAACAACCTTACAATATTTACTGAATTTTTTACTGAGTCATCACTGGCCTAGTCATGAAAAAACAGGGCTGGGACTGAGTGTCATTCCTTGCAGGTCTACTTCACTTTTGTGCAGCCAGATCATTTATATATCGTCATAACTGGGCAGGTTGATCAAAGAACAATCAGATTTGGGACTTGAGTGATATTTCCAAGACAAGCCTACCATCCAAGACAATACAACTGCAACATTTATGACCACCCAAGAATGAGACTTGTGGGAACAGTTGGCTTGATTGTATAATTAGGGGTGGTTACAGAACAGTACAGGCTATACTGATACAAGTCACATAACACAAACAAGGACTTGTCATAACATATGAATGTTTTATGTTATTTTGTTTTCACCATTTTGCCAAGTCCAGAGCCTTCCTGTGAAAAGGGTACTCTAGAAATGAAGTTATTATTAAAAATGTATTATACATATCATACTAATCAATATAAAACCATAACTTTTGAAAACATGCATACTTACATATTATATGAAAAGAAATTCAATGATTATACACACACACACACAGACTCTAGGATACACCTTTCTCTAAAGTTCAATTCTTGGGGATAATTGGTTTAAACTTCTAGACAATTTCAACACAGCATTTCTGCTTCAAGGCCAGTTAGTGTTAAGTCTCTGAGGTAATATTTGAATTCAGATCCTTCTGACTCCAAGATCATTGCTCTATCCACTGCACCAATTCCCTGGGAAGTAAGAAATAGAAGGGGAAAGAAAAGGGAAGGGGAAGTTGAAAGAAGGAAGGACAGATTGAAGGAGGTAGTGGTCAAATGTAAAACACTGGTGAGGAGGGATAGGATTAAAGGATAAATAAAAGCATAAATAGGAGGGAAAATAGAACTGTAGGAAATATTCAAATAATAATAATAATTGTGCATGTGAATGGGATTAACTCTCCCATTTAATGGAAGTGAATAACAAAGTAGGTTTAAAACCAAAATCCTGTTATATGTTAGTTACAAGAAGCATATTTGGAGAGAGAGAGATACACGAAATTAAAAGACTACATCAGAATATATTAATTTTCAAATAAAGTTAAAAAAGGGGGAGGATAGATCAATTTAGACAATGAAAAAGCAAAAATAGTTACAAATAAAAGGAATAAAAAAGGAAAATTCATACTAATAAAGATACCATAAACATGAGAAGTTAAGTGAGATAAAGGATGAAATAGACAATCCTAAATCAGTACCTCAAACTCCACATATTAGAACTATATTAATCTAACAACAAAATAAACAGGAAAAGATGTTAAGGAGAGTAATATAATTTAACAAAAACAGATATGATATGTCTCTGGAGTAAGCTGAATGGCTAAAAAACAGTAATATGGTTTTCCTATATGATATATGGTACCTCTACACACACACACACACACAAACACACACACACACAAACACACACACAAACACACAGAAAAACAACTGACCATGAACTATGTCATAAATACTTCACAATCAATTCAGAAAGGCAAATAAATCAAATACATTCCTTTCACATCATGATGCAAGAAAATTTACATGCAATAAATGGAATTAGAGAGTAATATATTAGGGTAGTATGCATATTAGTTTATATGAGATATATATATATATATATATATATATATATATGTATAATACATGCATAGGAATGAACAGACTAAATTTAATTGGACACCAGATAAACTAAATTTAAAGAATGAGTGAATATAACATATCAAAGAAAATATAAATAATTTCATTAAATAAAATAACAATAATGGAACTACATATCAATTTGAAGTTAAAGCATTCTTAGGGTAAATTTTACATATGTTTATATTAATAAAATAGAGAAAGAGATGATCAGTGAATTGAGCATGCACCTAAGAGAGTTGGAAAAAAGAAAAAAAATTCCAAATAGATAGGAAATTTTGATAATCAAAGAATAGATTAATAAGATTTATGGTAAGAAAACTAAGTACTAAAAAAAGAGTTCATTTTATGATAAAAATTCAAAAGTAGATGAATATTTGCTTAATTTGATTTTTAAAAAGGATAAAGAAAACAAAATTACCACTTTCAAAATGAAAAGGGTGAATTTACCAGCAATTGAAGATGAAATTAAGGGAAAGAATAGGAGTTATTTTTCCCAATTGTATGCCAATGAATCTAAGAATATAATTGAAATCGATGAATAGTTCTAAAAATAAAAAATTGTTTATATTAATATAAGAGGGAGCAAGATCTAACCCCATTTCAGAAAAAAAATGAATAATCCATCAATGAACTTCACCAGAAAATATTTCCAAGGATAGATGGATTTACAAATGGACTCTAGAAAGCATTTAAAGAAAAATTAATTGGTAATACATTTGAACAAAAATTTGGCAAAATGTGATTCATCCAAATTCCTTTTGTGACACATATATGGTGCTGAAAAAGAAACCCAGAAGAACCAAATCAGAGAAAGAAATTCATAGATTAATGAATATTGATGCAAAAAACTTTAAATAAAATATTAGTAAAGAGATTATAGCAATTTATCAATAGGGTAATACTCTAAGATAAGACATCAGCATAACTGATCACATCAATTATGGTACTAAAAAAAAATTACACTGTTGTCTCAATAGTTGCTGGAAAATATTTTGTCAAAATACAGCACCTATCCACCATTAAAAATACTAGAGAAAATAAGAATATATGGGATTTTCCTTAAAATAATAACTTACCATCTTAAACAATCAGTAATCATTTTATGCAATGGGAATAAATTATAAGCATTCCCATTAAAGTCAGGGGTGAAAAGGGATGACCATTTTCACTGCTATTATTAAATATTGCATTAATAGTGCTAGCTTTTACAGCAAGAGAAGAAAAAAATAAATTGAGAGAATTAGAATCAACAATGAGAAAACAAAACTCCCTTTGAAGATAATAATGTGATTAATTTAATGCTACAGTCAATTAAAAAATCTACTACAAAAATTATCTTTAGCAAAGTCCCAGTATATAAACTAAGCCCACATAAATCATCAGTAGTTTTATGAATTCCAACAAGACACAGCAACAATAGATAGAAAGATAAATTCCGTTTAAAATAAACAAAGATATTGTAAAATATTTGGGATTCAAACAGGCAAGACACACCAGGAACTATAAGAACAAAATTACCAGCTACTTTTCACAGAAATAAAGTCAGAACTAAACAATTGTTCAAATATCAATGTCTCAATGTTAGTCAGAGTTCATACAATAAAATGACAATTCTTCCTAAATTAATCTACTTATTCGGTGTCAAACCACTCAAATTCCAAAAATATTTTATAGAGTAAATATCAATAAAAGCAAAATATGTCTGGAAGAATTAAAGGATAAGACTATCAAGGGAATTAATGGGGAAAATGCAAAAGAAAGTGGAGAAATCATTCAAGACCTTAAAAAAAATATTTTAAGGCAGAAACTATCAAAATGATTTTTAAATGGCTTCGAAATAGAAAGATGGATCAGTGGAATAGCTTAGGTATAAAAGATACAGTATTATATGGCTATAGTAATCTAACTTTTGATAAACTGAATGACTCTAGCTTCTTGGAAAAGAAGTCACTATTGAACCACAAAAAAAAAAAAAAAACTACTGGGAAAATTTGAAAATAGAATGTTTAAAAACTAGACATAGGGCAACATCTCACACTATATATGTCAAGATAAGGTCAAAATGAGTCAAGGCTATAAAAGGTGATACAATAAGACACTGAGTGGACCAAGGATAGTCAACCCAGATTAGAAAGAAAGTAGAAATTTCAGAAAATAATTTTCAGTTAGTTTCTCTGATAAGTCTTATTCCTCCAATATTTAGAGAACTAAGTCAAAATTTTAAAACTACAAGTCATCCTTCAATTGATAAATGGTAAAGGGCCTTGAACAACCAGTTTTCAGATAAAAAAATAAAACTACCTTTAGTCATATGAAAAATACACTAAATTACTATTAATATGCTCTATAAAAAGAAATGAGCAGGCTAATTTCTCAAAAGCCTGGAAAGACTTACATATACAGATGATAAGTGAAGTGAACAAAACCAGAACGTTGTACACAGTAACATAAACATTGTGTGATGATCAACTATAATAGATCTAGATCTTCACAGTAATAATGATCCAAGACAAATTCAAAAACCTTGTGATAGAAAATGACATTCACATGCAGTGTTATGATGAATTTGAATGTAGAGTCTGAAAGCAGGTCAAAGCAAATACTATTTTGTCCTTTTTTCTTTTACTTTCTCAAAGTTTTTCCAATTGTTATGATTTTTTTTTTGGCAACATGAGTTATAAGGAAATATAATTGAAATTGTTGAATGGGTATAAACTAAATAAAATAGTTCCCTGTCTTTTGGAGGAAATAGAAAAAGGAGAGAGGGAACAATATTTCAAAATAAATAAATACATAATATTGAAAACTTACTTTGAATGTAATTGAAAGAAAATTAAATGAAATGAAATGCAAAATAATTGCAGAATATCTGTGTTTAAGGGACCTTAGCATGTACCTAGTTGAATCCAAGAAAGATATAATATTCAAGAATGGGAATTTTTTAATATTGTATTTGCATCATACACAGCACATTTGAAATACCATTTCCACTTCTTACCTTTTAGCAAATCATCAAGAAGTTGGAAAGTATCTAGTATAGAACAGGTGTGTTCAATGATGAAAGTATTTAATACCAAATTATAATCAAATTTAAAAAGTGAATAAATTTAATCTTAAGAAGATTTACCAATGTGTACAAACTATTCATAGGAATTCCTTCTGCAGCAGCAAAGTGCGGTGATGCCCATCAATTTGAATATAACTGAACAACTTGTCATATCTGCATGTGATTGAACACTTTCATTCAGTGAAAAAATCAAGAGTGACAAGATTTCACTAAAGCTTTTAAAGACTTACATGAACTGATGCCGAATGAAATGAGCAGAACCAGAAGAACATTATACACACTAATAATGTCATGAAGTGATGATCAAACATGATGGACTTAGTCAAATCATCAGTACAATATTCAAAGACAATTTTAAAAGACTTGTGATGGAAAATACCATCCGGATCCATAGAAGGAACAGTAGAGTATTGTGAAGAACAAATTTATTATGTTCAATTTTTAAAAGTTCTTTTGCATTATTTAAATTTCTAACCTCTAATGCTTTTTATCTTCCTTTTGGATCAGCTTCTCTCACAATACATTCATTTTTGATCTTTGTTTAGCCTATATAAGATTGCTTTCTGTCGGGGGGTGTGGCAGAGAGGGAGGAAGAAAAATTTTACATCTCAAAACCCTGGAAAAAAAATTGTTAAAAACTACCACAGAATGTGGTTGGAAAAACAAATTAAGTATTTATATAATAAAAGAGAACGAATTAAATATTTTTACAATAAAAAAGTAGATTTTGTTTTAGGTTTTTGCAAGGCAAATAGTTTTAAGTGGTTTGCCCAAGGTCGCACAGTTAGGTAACCGGATTTGAACCCAGGTACTCCTGACTCCAGGGCCGGTGTTCTATCCACTGTGCCACCTAACCACCCCAAATTAAATATTTTTAATAAAAAAGAGAAGATTTATAGGAAACATGTCAAGGGTCATAAAATATTTCAAGGGCTATATGTAGTACTTGTGTTTAGTTACAGAGAGCAGAATTGGAATGTATGGGTAGAAGTCATAAAGGTTAAATTTAGGCTTAACACAAGATGGAAGGGAAAGAAACCTTAATAATAATAATAATAATAATAATAGTTATCCAAAAGTGGAATGAATTTGACAAAAGAGACCTTCCGTTATGTATCTTCAAGCAACAGTAGATGTTAACTTGGTAAATATGTTATATTAGATTTTATTCGAGAATGAATTGGTTATCAATATTAACTTTTTGAGATGAAAAACTGATTGAAGCAGCTCTTCTCAGCAGGTCAGAGAGCTAGGACAATTGTATAAGACTGGCTAAAGACAATGCTATCCCTATCCAGAGGAAGAAAAGCAAAATAAAACAAAGCACTAAGCCCATTCAGAATCTGATTAACAATTTATAAAGATCTTCTTTTATGTATCTCTTTCCCTTAATCCTATTTCCTCATACAAAAAACATATTTATCAAAATACTTATGCATACTGCTAACCTGACTGTTCCCTGCTGAGGGGAGGGAGGTGGGAAGTGATGGTGGAAGGAAATTTTGTAACTTAAAAATATACATGTACCTATAGATGAAAATAAATTTTATAAAGGATAAAAAGGAATGAATTGAGCAGTAACTTATAACCGAGGTGGTGAAGAAAAGTCAGCAACTTTCTCAAGTTCTCCCAGGTTTCACTCAGAAGCAATTTTAATGAAGTCTCCCAGCAGATTTGGGAATGATAGAATCCACAAAAGAAGAGAGTGGGTCATCTTCCAGCAAGGTCTGCACAGGGGTAGTGTGAGTATATACAGGGCAGGGAATGGAATTCCAGCACACAGGCTTTGGGGAGAGGCAAGGACAAACCAGAGTTTCTTGACTGCGGGAAGGATCTTCACTTGAGCCCATTGGAGACTGCGTTTAATGGATCAATAGCACAGAATGCAAGCAGAGAAAACTCTAACACATGTGCCCTGGACCCCCACTCAATCTGGAGTGGATGGTACAACCCAGACAGGAAGTCACTAGTATTCCCAAACCAGAAGGCCTAATCTAATGAGCAAGCTCTTGGTACCCAAACACAGATGACCCAGAGAGCAAGTCACAGGTATTACCACCATCCTGAAAATGGATGGAACAATAAGTGGCCAAGTGATGTGCCCAATGAAGATGGTCCAGAGAGGAAGTTGCAGGTGTTCCTAATGCATGGGTCTAATTAACAACTACCTTGAGTTCCTAAGCAATGGACCCAGTCAAGTGAATAAGCTTTTAGAGTTCTGAGCACCAAAATGCTCCTATCAAAAGAACCTTGAAATAGTTTCCAGTAATAAAAATCAAAAAAGGACAGAGAAAAGAAATTTCTACTGATAGTTACCTTGGAGGTAAGGATGATCAAAACACCATTTCAGAAATGTATATTACAAGGAATAATACATGTGAAGTTATGGAAGAGAATATGCATTGGACTCTTAGAAGAGCTAAAAGAGCATTATAAAAATTAATTGGAAAAAAATGGGAAAATACTTGCAAAAGAAATTCAACATCTTACAGAAAGAGACACAAAAATTAAAAGAAGAAAACACATCATCTAAAATGCAATTGACCAAATGAAAAATAAAATTATCAAATGGAAAAGGAGATACAAAAATACCTGAAGAAAATAATTCTAGTATGAACTCTGGGAAAACTGGGGCAACAGACAAAACTTGGTTGTAAACTACCCTTTGCATAGGCAAAACCTAGACAAAAAGATAGAAACAAACTTCTGAATAGACAACACCTGGACAGCATAGGCAGTTCCTTGGCAAGTATCCTAGCCCTAGCACAAAAACCTCAAGACTATATGCTCTGTGTCCCAGGAGCAGAACTTAACTCAAAATGAGCAAAAAAAAAAAAAAGCATTACACAAAGAAAGCTTCTATTCACATGTGTTTGATAAAAATGCCATTTCATAAGAAATAATAGTGAAAATTACTTTTATAGTCATTTTCAAAGGAGTTTATGAATTGAACTCAAATCCAAAAATCTCATGGAAGAGCTTAAAAAAGTTTTAAAAAACAAAGAAGAGAGGAAGAAGAAAAGTGGAAAAAAGAAATGTGAACCTTGCAGGGAAAATTTGAAAAACAGACAAACAAAATCACTTCCATTAAATGTAAAATAACCCTCTGAAAAAAACGAAACTCATCACAAAGTAAAATTGATCAACTGGAAAAGGAATGCAGTTCATCTAAAAGTCAACGAGATCATCCAGAAAGGGAAAGCAACTTATTAAAAGGCAATATTAACCATCTAGAAAAAAGAAGACAACTCATTTAAAAACAAAATTAAACAACTGGAAAAGGACACACACCCTAACTGAAGATAATAGCAACTTAAAATTAGAATTGGCCAAGTAGATCTAATGATTCTATGATACATCAACAATTTATGAGACAAAAATAAAAGAATGGACAAAATTGAAGAAAATGTAAAGTACCTTTTTAAGAAATATATCCTAGAAAACTGATGTAGAAGAAATAATTTATGAATTATTTGTCTACCAGAAAACCTTGATCAAAAAAGAGGCTAAAATATCATTCAAGAAATGATCATGGAAAATTTTCCTAAAATAATAGAACAATAAGACAAAACAGTCTTTGAACAAAAGCAGAACACCTCCAGAAAGAGATTCCAGAATAAAACCTTTGGAGGATTATCATAGCCATATTCCAGAATTCTACCTAATTGAGAAAATGTACAATCAGTAAAAAAGAAACAATTTAAATACCAAGGAAGACAATCAGAATTACCCAGGAATTAGCAGATTCAACATTAAAGGATTGAAAAACCTGCAATAGAATGTACTATTCAGCATATTCTGCCAGTAAAAAAAAAAAACGATGGATTTTCAATAAAATAGTGAATTTACATAATTTTCTGATCAAAAGACGAGAAATGAAAAGAAAATTTAATCTTCCAATATGAGACTCAAGGAAGACATCAAAAGGTAAATGGAAAAAGAAAAAAAAAATGCTACTCAAAAACATTAATGTGTAAACATCCCCACCAGGGAAGATAATACTAGTAACACAAGACTATCTTATGTCTTTTAGAATAGTTAAAGCTTTGAATATAGTTGAAGGGATTGTAATTAGAGTATATGGGTCTTATTGGTTCTTGTTTTTCATTACCAAAGATGATCAAAATTGTATTACTATGTTTGTTACAAATTACAGTGTGTCCCACTTTAACACCTCAGACAATAATGAGTTCATTCCCATATGTCAGGCACCTATACTATGGGTGACCACCTCTTGTGTTTACTTTAAACTTATGTGTATCTATTTTCTTTGATTTTGGAGAGCTCAATACTTTCTCTGAGGAGATTTGGAAATGGTCTTGTATTAATTCACACGTTACTTACTGAGGGTTTTCATAACATGATTGGGATGCTAAAAGCATAGGGGGACACAGTGCACTCAGTACTTTGGTTGGGGAGGGTTGAAAGGTTATGGTTTGAGTACTACAGAGATGGAATGAGCGAGTGTACTTAGAGGAACTGGACATAGATAGTTCATGAAGACATTTTGCTTTGTTTGATGGTTTGGATATAATTGGAGGAAATGTGCTTAGTGGTGGTGGGGAAAGATAAACTCTTCAGAAAGATTTTGAGTCATTATAAATGTGTGATCTTGGGGGGTGTCAATTCGGGGCATGGTATAAATTAACTATAATTTCTATGATTCTTGAGAAGGGTAGTTCGGTTTTTTAAAAATATTTTTCTTATTTTTCCCTAACTGCATGTACATTTTCAAATATTCATTTAAAAATGTATATTTCAAATTATCTCCCTCCTTTTATCCTTCCCCCTTTCTTTTTTACTTGATATTTTGCTTTATTTTTCCAATTATGTGTTATGAAAGTTTTCAACACTAATCCACATTCATACATCTATTTGTAAGTTACATAATTTGCTTCCACCCTCCTTTTCCACACACCTCCCCTCAGCAACAAACAATTTGGTGAGCAATGCACATATGCATTTGTTTTTAATATATTTACAGATTAGTCATTTTCCATATGAGGAATTATTATTATTATAGAAAAAGAATGAAAACCATGAGATAGGAAAGAAAAACATGAGAGAATTTTTTTTTATAAAATGGACGTAGGATTCATTTATATTCTGTAGTTTTGCTGTTGTTTGTTTTGTTTCTCTTCTTCTGGATGTGGATAGCCTGTCCATGATAGGTCTCCCACAGATATCCTTGCTTTCTGAACTGTTGGGAGGAGCTGTGTCATGAAGTTGATCAACTCATAATGTTGCTGTTTACATGTACAATGATTTCTAAGCTCTGCTCAGTTCACTTAGCATTAGTTCTAGTAATTCTTTTCTTGCTTCTCTAAAGTCTGACCACTCATGTTTTCTTATAGAACAATGGTACTCCATAACATTCATATACCATAATTTTTTCAGCCATTCCCCAAATTGTTGGGCATCCACTCAGTTTCCAATTCTTTGCCACTACATAAAGATTTGCTAAGAATATTTTGGAACATGTAGGACTTTTCCTATTTTTTATGATTTCTTCTGTGGTAGGAATAGTATTGGAATTATGAGTCAAAGTGTATGATCATTTTTATAACTCTTTGGGCATAGTTCCATAATGTTGTCCACAATGGTTGGATTAGTTTAAACTCCACCAACAATGCATAAATTCTGCCCACAATTGATGCACTTAAAAGAGATGAATATAGACAGAATTGAATTGATTCTGATTTGTTTACATTATCCATATTTCAAGTGAATAGTAAATGTATATGCTTTCTTTCTTTTGATGAATTTTACTTTTTTTGTTTACTTTTTTATTTAATTATACATTACTAAAAGTCTTGTGAGAGTAAACATAATCCTCTTTCCTCCCACAAAAATAAAAAGTCTCTTGAGAAATAAAGTGAGAGAAAAAAAATGTGCTTCAGTCTATGTCAACTCTGTCTCATGGTGGATCACATTCTTTATCATAAGTCCATCAGAGAAGTTATTTCTATACTTGATGTTGATGATTGTAATGCCATCCATCCACTACTCCCCACCACCAATTATTATGTTTTCTTTCACTTTTCACTCTATCTCTCATCAAAACTGAGTGCTGTGGGACAGCCAAGTGGCTCAGTGGACAGGGCACCAACCCTGGAGACACTAGACGCAAGCTGACATCCCACCTCAGAGACCCAATCCATGCATACCTGTGATGCTAGACAGGTCATCCAATCCTACCACTTTGCAAAAAAGTAAAAAAGAAAATGTATTATATGTGACTGTCCTCTCCCATGATCTATCCTCTTCTCAATCCCCTACCTTTCCCTTCTTTTCCTCCTGACCCTTTCTCTCCTTTTTCTTCCAGATTTCTATGCAATATTAAGTATGTTTCTTCCTTTATGAGACATTTCTGATGAGAATGAAGCTCCCTCATTCCCCGTCACATTCCCCCCTTCCATACCATTGCAAAAGCTACATCTTGACTCTATTACATGAAACATTTTAGTCTATTTTTCCGCTCCTTTCCTTTCAACAAGTGCATTTCCTTTTTCCCCATTGACTACATTTTAAAAAATATATTATGCCTATGCCTTCAAATTCAGCTCCCTCATGTGTCTCTACTGTAAAAGCTTCTTCTAACTGCTCTAATAAATGAGTATTATCTATATCATCTTCCCATGCAGTTATACATGCAGTTAATCATCATTAAATCCCTCATATTTTACTCTTCTCTTCCACCCTTTCTATGCTTCATCTGAGCCCTATACTTGAAGATCAAACTTTCTGTTCAGCTCTGGCCATTTAAATGGGTACATTTGAAATCCCCCTGTTTCATTGAAAGTATATCTTTTCCTCTGGAAGAAGGTGTTCAGTTTTGCTGGATAGTTGATTCTTGGTTGCATTCCATGCTCTTTTGCCTTACAGAACATTATATTTCAAGCCCTACTACAAGACCTTAATGGGGATGTTGCTAAATCCTGGGAAATACTGACTGCAGCACCACAATATTTGAATGTTGGCTGCTTGTGGCATTTTCTCTTTGACTTGAGTGTTCTGGAACTTGGCTATAATATTCCTGAGGGTTAATTATTTTTGGTTTTTTTAAGTGGGAAATTGGGGGATTCTCTAAATTTTTATTTTTCCCTCTGCTTCTAGGATATTAGGACAATTTTCCTGTAGAAATGCGCTTTTTTTTTTGCAAGGTAATGGGGTTAAGTGGCTTGCCCTAGGTCACACAGCTAGGTAATTACTAAGTGTCTGAGGCCATATTTGAACCCATGTACTCCTAAATCCAGGGCCAGTGCTCTATCCACTTCACCACCTAGCTGCCCCTAGAAATTCTTTAAAAATTAAGTCAAGAAACTTTTCCTGATCTTGAAAAACCATGGTTAGGTCTTCGCCTGATCTTATAGTTAACCCAATATTTTTTTAAATTGTCTCTCTAGATTTGTTCTCAAGGTCACTTGTTTATTCCAATAAAATATTTGATGTTTTCTTCTAGTTTTTCATTCTTTTGATATTTTTTTATTGTGTTTTGGTTCCTCGCAATGTCGTCAGCTTGTTTTTGCTCCATTTTAAATTTGAATGATTTTTTTTCTTCAGAGAGCTTTCTTTTCTCCTTTTCCATGTGACCAATTATGTTTTTAAGCTATTTTTCTCTTCATTAACTTTTTGAACCGTTTACTTTCCCCATTTGACCTAAGCTAGTCTTTAGTGTGTTATTTATTTCAGCATTTTTTTGCATTTCCTTGATCAAGCTGTTGACTTGGTTTTTGTGTATTTCCCTGCATTTCCCTGATCTCTCTTCCCAATTTTTCCCTCTAGCTCCCTTGCTTGATTTTCACAATCTTTTCTGAGCTCTTAAATAGCCTGAGAGAAACTTCTATATTTCTTGGAGGATTCAGATGCAGAAGCTGGAACTTCCTCTTCTTCTTAGTGTGTGTTTTGTTCCTCCATGGGACCATAGTAATTGTCTATTGTTGTTTCTTTTTTTCTATTTACTCATTTCCCCAGCCTGTGCCTGGTTTGGGATGCTTCCTGAGCTTTTGAGTATTATTTAGACAGTCCCACAATATCCACAGTATGTGGCACACTGCTCTCCTGGCTGCACTCTGTCTAGTATGTGGATGGCAATAGAGGTCCCTGTGACCAGGATCTGAATATGGACAAAGCACAAGAGTCCTGTCCCAGGGCCAGAGGAGGGACATCAACAGGTTCTCTCCACCACCTTACCTTCTGTGGGCTGAGCACTCTGGGCTCAACTACCAGGTGGCTTGCAGGTGGAGGCTCTGTGACCCCGCTTTGATTTCCTGGAGTCTGGCCTGCTGTGAGGTCCACAGCTATTCTGGTGGCCACAGTTGTGTTGAGGGCCAAGCTGACCTCTACTCACTCTGGCAGATGTTTCCCCGCTGATCTTCCAAGTTGTGCTTGGTGTTCTCTGGGTTTCCAGGTCAGGAAACTGATTCTGCTGCCAGGTTCCCCGGGACCCAGGCAGCTAGGCACCCAGCTGGCTGTTCCAGGAAGACTACAGCTTCTTCACTCAGGAGTGATAATCCTGGTTGTGCTGGCACCCCCTCCACCCTCATAGACTCATAGACTGAGTTTTCCAATTGTTTTCCAGGCTACCTTGGGATGGAGAATTGCCTCACTGCATCTTTCTGGGGGTTATGACTCTTGAAAATTTAGTTAGAGCCATAATTTTAAGATTTTGAGAATATTTTTGAGAAAAGCTGAGGGTACTTAGTTACCAAGAAGCAATACTGCTTTTCAATCTGTCAAGCAATTAATCAATGAACCATTGAGAGTACTACTTCTTTCAGGACAGATAAATGGAGTATATTTTGATAAAGAGGATGTAGGTACGAGTCACAGGTAAAACAAGAAAAAAAGCATAAAAAGATTTACACTAGGAAAAGGCTAGGTATTAGTGGATAATTAACACTAAGTGAAGAAATTCAAAAACTTACCATAGTAGAGGGAAGGAAAAGGGGGTGTGTTCACTGAGTAAATCCTATTTAGTAGATTTGGCCAAGGGAGAGAATAATTTACATTCCTAACTGGGTGTAAAAATCTTTTCTATTCCACAGGGAAATAGCAGAAGAAGGGAAAGAAAGGAGAAGAAAGAACCAATAAAAGGGAAGGTGAAGGTAAAACTAAAAGTAAAGTTAAAGTTATATTTTAAAAGAAAAATTAAAGGAGAAAGGAAGTAAAACATTGGTGAAGAGGAATAAAAGGAAAGTAAAAAGGAAAGTATAAGTGGGGAAAGATAATCTGGAGAGTAAAACAGAATTAATAATCATAAATATAAATGTGAGTGGAATGAACAAAACAGAAACACATACTAGAATGAGCTAAAAACAAGAATCCTAAAATATGTTGTTTACAAAAAACATATTTGAAGCAGAGAGATGCACACTGGGTAAATGTAAAAGGTTGGAGCAAAACATATTATGCTGCAGCATAAGCAAAACCAAAAGGTGTAGGAAGCAACAGTGATCTCAAAAAAAGCAAAAGCAAAAATAGCTCTCAATAACAGGATAAGGAAGGAAACTACATCTTAAAAGATACAAAGATAATGAAATTGTAGCATTATTAATCATATAGTAATCAAGTGATATAGCATCAAAATTGTAACCTTTCTCTCAGAATTAGAAAAATATAGCTATAAGATGAATAAAATTGAAGCAGAAAGCCAGTCTTTCACTCTTTGCTGTAAAAGAGTGTTAAACTTAGAGAATCATAGAAAATCAAGTAATAAAAACTATTTGAAACAACAAATTTAGCAAAGTAGCAGGATATGAAATAAGTCCACAAATATCTTCAGCATTTCCATATATGAACAAAAAATCCCAAGGGCAAGAGATGGAAAGGTAAATTGCATTTAAAGTAATTGTAGACAAAATAAAATATTTGGTTATCTTTCTCTGAAGACAAACCCACGAACTATATAAACACAATTAAAAATGAATAAAATCAGACTTAAAGATTTTGAAAAATGTCAGTTGCTTATTGTTAGATTAAGCTAATATTATAAAAATTATAAATCTCCCCATATTAAGTTACTTACTGAGTGCCATAAAAATCAAACTACCAAAACTCTATTTTACAGAACCAGAAGAAATAGTAACAAAATTCATCTGATAGAAGAAAAGATCAAGATTATCAAATGAATTGATGAAAAGAAATGCAAAGGAATGTGGCCTACCTGTATCAGAACAAAAACTATACTATTACATGGCAGTCATCAAAAATTCATTGTCCTGGATAAGAAATCTAGTAATAGAACAGTGGATTAGAATACATACAAACGACAAACCAGAGAATGACTATAGTAATCTGTTTTTTGACAAACCCAAAGACATTAGCTCCTGGGATAAGACCTTACTATTTGAGGTCTACTGAGAAAACTAGAAATTAGTGGCAAAAATTATGGGAATGTTCACTTCTCAAAACCTATACCGAAATAAGTTCAAAATGGGTACAGTATTTAGACATAAACAGTGATACTTATGGACTAATTAACAGTCCAGTACATACTATATCTATTGTAACTATGTGAAAGGGAGAAATTTATGACCAAACAAGATATGGAGTACATGATACATTACAGTATGAATCTTATATCAAATAGGACTTTGTCCGAATTCCTTATAAATAAAATGACTAATATGCATGCATGTTAAACACTGATGTTTATAAACAACTTTTACTGGAATGTTTGCCACTGAGTGGAAAGGGAAAGATGGCTGAAAAAAGTTTAACTTGGAAATTTCCAAGTGGTTAAATGCTGAAAAAGTTTCATGACATGTAATTGGAAAAATTTTTAAATGTGAAGGGTATGAATTCTTACACACAATGGAAATTTATTGCAGAGTGGATTAAACCAGAATTCTATGATCTGTTGTTTAGAAGAAACACTTTTCAAGCAGAGAGATACCCACAGAGTGATGATAAAAGAATGAAGGAGATTATATTATATTTCAGCTGGAGTGAAAAATCAAGGTAAAAAAACCTTACTACAGGCAAATCAAAAGCACACAGATGGCATTACAAGTGGTCAGATAAGCAACAACAGTTTCCTAAAAGGTACCATAGACAATGAAGTAATATTCGTACTAAACATGTTTGCATCACATGATAATGCATCTAAATACTTAGAAGAAAAGATTTAAAACTTACAAAGCATAAACAGCAAAACTTTACTTGTGGGGGCCTCAAAGTCCCCAATCAGAATAACAAGAACCTAAGCATAATATATATAAGAAGAAAGTTAAGGAGGTGAATAGATTACTAGATATGATGGATCTCTGGAGAAAACTGGATGGAGATGGAAAGGATGATACTTTTTGGTGGTATAAGGCATGTACAGAATAATTGATTATAAAAACCTTAAAATCCAGTGGGTGGAGACAAGATGATGAAGTAAAGGCAAAGACTCTCATAAGCTCTCTTCTAAACCATTCCAAATACTTTTAAATAATGATTGCAACTAAATTCTAGAGTTCCAGAAACTAAAACATTTTCCCTTCTAAGACAACATAGAAAATCTACAGGGAAGGATCTGTTACACTGGGGTTAGAAAGGATCTGCAGCATAGCCTGGGGGAGTCATACCAAGGGTAATCAGCTCTTGTCATCCAGGAACAACTGGTAGGGTGCCTGGCTTAGTCCAGCATAGACCTCAGGGCAGATTCAGGCTGGCATCTGTTTTCAGAGTGCTAAGTCTATTGATAGTCAGGGGATAGTAAGGGAGTCAAGAGAGATTGCAAAGGGTTCTCTGCTATCCCTCAGAATTCTTTTGCTCTTCCCATACCAAGGTCTGGGTCACAGTCTGAGGCCCCATTCTTAGGAGAAGGAGCAGAAGCACAACAGGGTTTACTATCTGCAGTGGTTCTAGGGGGGGAAAGTGCTTGTGCTCATTCAGAGACCAGAACAGTTCAACAGGTCAGCAGAGTATACATATATCAGCTCATATAAAAGCTTGGAGATATTGAGAACTTGCTAGTCCCTGGGGGGGGGGGGGATATCCTTGAAAACAGCTGGAAAAATCCTCAATAGCTTAGGACAATGTGTCTTCCACCATGGAAGCAGAGCCCTACCTTAACAAAGAGTTAATATAAAGTCACAGGATGGGTAAATGAGAAAAAAAGAAGGAAAACCTCAAAAAGTAGACAATGACTTTGATCTTAAGGAAGCTAACAAAGTCAAATTTTCTATATCCAAAACCTCCAAGAGTAATATAAATTTGTCTCAGAATAAGGAAGAACTCAATAAACAAATCTGAAATTCATGTAGTCAAAGTAGATAAAAAAATTGGGAAGAGAAATAAAAATAATGCAAGAAAATCATGATAAACAAGTCAGCAAATTGGTGAAGGAGAACAAAATAATACTGAAAAAAATAACATCTTGACAGCCAATTTGAGTCAAATGGGAAAAGTATTCCAATATAGTAAATCAGGAGTTTAATGAATTAAGAAATAGACTGAAAATGAGATGCAAAAGTTCTTTAAAGAAAATAATTTTTTCAAATATTGAATGGACCTAAGGGAAGCTGATGACATTGTGAGAAATCAAGAAACAATAAACCACAATGAAAAGAATGAAACTCTAGAAGAAAATGCAAAATATGTCATTGGAAAAACAATTGATTGGGAAAAATAGATCAATTTTAAAATTATTGGACTACCTTAAAGTTTCGACCAAAAAAAAGTATCCTAGACATCATTTTTCCTTTTTTTTAATATTTTTGTTTGTTTGTTTTGCAAGGCAATGCGGTTAAGTGGCTTTCTCAAGGCCACATGGCTAGGTAATTATTAAATGTCTGAGGTTGGATTTGAACTCAGGTACTCCTGACTCTAGGGCCAGTGCTCTATCCACTGTGCCACCAAACCACCCCTAGACATCATTTTTCAAATAATTCTCCAGGAAAACTGCTCTGATATTCTAGAAGTAGATGGTATAATAGAAATTGACAGAAACCATTGATCACCTCCTGAAAGTGATCCCAAAATGAAAACTGTCAGGAATATTATAATCAAATTCACAAGTCAAAATGAAATAATATAAGGAGTCAGAAAGAAATAACTGAAATTTCATGTATTTATATTTAGGATAAACCAAGATTTAGCAGTTTCTATATTACAAGCTCTTAGGGCTTGGAATATGATGCTCCAGAAGGCAAAAGAGATTGATTTACACAGAAAAACTGGACATACTATTTCTGGTAAAATAAAGACAATCATACAATGATGTAGGGGACTTGCAAACTTTTCTGATGCAACAACTAGAGCTGGACAGAAATTTTGATCTTCAATTACAGGACTCAGATGAAACATAAAGAGGGTTGTTGGGAAGGGCAAATCATGAGGGACTTAGTGATTTTGAACAACTTCTATTTCTGTATTGGAAAAATGATACTGATAACTCATATGAACCTTCTCATTTATTAGGACAGTTAGAAGGAGCACATATAGACAAAGCATATGAGGGAGTAGAATTTGAAGACCTAATATATTTAAAAGATGCAGTTAATAGGGGAGAAAGGAATGTACTGAAAGAAAAAAAATAAACACATAAAATAAGCAAAAAAACCTTTTTCATTGAGATGGAACAGGGGGAAGTTGAGGAAGAGTGACTGAGCCTTACTCTCAACAGAAGTGACTCAGTGATGCACAATCAATTAGGTATAAAAATCAATCGTCCTTGAAACAGTTGATAAATTTCAGCAAAGTAGTAGGATATAAAATAATGCCATAGAAATCATCAGCAATTCTATATATGAACAAAAACTTCCAATAGCAAGAGATAGAAAGATAAATTCAATTTAAAATAATGGTAGACAACATTAAATACTTGGGGATCTATCTCCCAAGACAAACCCAGAAACTTTCACAAAGCATGTCTTTACTCAAGTAAAGTCAGATTAAAATAACTGGGGAAAAATATCAATTGCTCATGGTTAGTTCAAGTTAATAAATAAGAAATGACAATTCTATCCAAATTAATTTACTTATTCAGTGCCATACCAATTAAACTACCAAATAATTGTGTTACTGATCTAGAATAATAGTTACAAAATTCATTGTATCCACCAAATGTCAAGAATATCAAGGGAACTGATGAAAAAAATGTAAAGGATGGTGGCCTAACTCTACCAGACCTAAATGTATACTATAAAGTTCCATTCATTAAAACTGCTTGGTGCTAGTGAAGACATAGAGTAATTGATCAGCGTGTTAGACTAGGTTCCAAAGAAACAGTAGTGAATGACTACAGTAATCTCTTGTTTGACACACTCAAATACATCATCTTCTTGGATAAGAATTCACTATTTGACAAAAATTGTTGAGCAAAATGGAAAATAGAATGGCAAAACCTAGGCATAGACCCATATTTTACACCATATACCAAAATAAGGTCAAAATGGGTACAGGATTTAGACATAAATTGCTACATCACAGATAAATTAATAGACCAAGAAATAATCTGTTAAATCTATGGTTGGGGGACATATTTATGACAAAATAAGAAATAGAATACATTATAAATTGCAAAATGAATGATTTTTGTGTATATTAAATTTAAAAAGTTTTTGCACTAATAAAATTAATGCTGCCAAAATTATAAGGAAAGCAGAAACCTGGAAAACAAGCTTCACAACAGGAGTTCTGATAAAGGTCACATTTCTAAAATATATACATAATTGCATCAAATTGTTAAGCCTATAAGTCAGTCTTCAATTTAAAAGTAGTGAGGGTAGAGGTAAGATGGTAGTCAGTGTGGAAGAATTCCCAGAAACTGATCTCCCTCAAATTCTAAAGGCCATTAAATTATGACTCTAGCCAAAATTTATAGGGGCCAAACCCATAGAAATACTGAGTGATAAAATTACTTCCTAAGACAACTTAGAAGATCCATGGTAAAGGTCTGTTACACCAGCACAGGAGAATGGACAGAGCCCCAGTATAGATGACTGGGACAAACCAGTTCCAGCCCACCAGGAACAGTCTGTGGAATGTCTGGGTCTCTGGAGGCACCTAAGGCTCTGAAGAGGGCCTGGTTTCAAGACCTCTTGTCCCAGGAATTGTTAGGGACATTTTGAAGGACAAGGAGAGAACTATTTCATCCCAGATTGAGCACTGAGCCCAACTCAGCATTAGACTAGGAGGTGCCCTCTGGCAGCAACAATACAGAGACCACCGACACTTCCAGAGTGCTCAACCCATAGATAGTAAGGGAATGGAGAGAGAATGCAGAGGTCTCTCTGCTATCCCTGGGACAAGACTCTGCTGCTTTGCCCATCCTCAGATTCAAGACACAGTCTGGGCCCCCATACCACCACAGAGGAGCAGGGACTCTCCTCATGGCACTAGGGAAGAAAGGAGTGCTTGTGGCTATTTACAAACCAGAGTACAGGCCAAGAGAGCAGTCAGAGCTTCTCATCTGACCTTGAAGGAAATAAGGTCCCTATGGGATGTCCCAATACCACCCTCCACAAAACTTTGGAGATGAGGTAAATCAGTCATAGGCTGAGGAAATGAGTAACTCACAGAAAAAAGAAGATCCTGGCAATAGAAAATTACACTGGTCCCATAGAGTATCCAAATACAAACTCAAAAGATGACAAAGACAAACTTTCTGTTTCCAAAGTCTGCAAGAAAAATAAGAAATGGTCTCAGGCTATGGAAGAGCTCCAAAAAGACTTTGAAAAGCAAATAAGGGAGATAGGGGGGGGGAATGGGAAGATAAATGAGAGTAATGCATAAAAAGCAAGTCAATTGTTTGGTGAAGGAAATGTCAAAACCTATTGAAGAACATAATATGTTAAAAACCACTTTTGGAAAAAGCACCCCAAATGGGAAATGAAGAGAAGGAAGCCTTAAAAAGTAGATTTGGGCAGTCGATAAAGGAGTTAAAATCTCAGAAGAAAATAATTCCTTCAAACATAGAATGGAGCTAAAGGAAGCTGATGGCTTTGTGAGGAATCAAGAAGCAATAAAACAATGCTAAAAGAATGAAAAATTAGAGGAAAATTCGAAGTATCTCAGAGGAAAAACAACTGACCTGTAGAACAGATCCAGAAGAGATAATTTAAAATTATTGGGATATCTGAAAGTCATGACCAGGAAAAGAGCCCAGGCTTAATTTTTCAAGAAATAAGGTAGCAAAATTTCCCTTGACAACCTAGAAGTAGAGGGTAAAATAGTAATTGAGAGAATCTACTAATCACCTTGTGAAACAGATCCTCCCCAACAAAATTTCTTGGAATATTATACCCAAATTCCAAAACTGCCAAGTGAAAAAGAAAATGCCTCAAGCTGCCAGAAAGAACCAATTCAACTACCATGGCACTAAACTAAGTATTCAAACGGCTTGGAATATGATATTCTGGAAGGCAAAAAAGCTTGGTTTACAACTGGGAGTCAACTACCCATCAAAGCTGAACATCCTCTTCAAGGGGATGGGCTTTCAGTGAACGAGGGGACATTCAAACTGCTGTTGAAAAGTAAAGAGTTGAACAGAAAGTTTGATCTCTAAGTACAGGACTCAGATAAAGCATAGAGTGGCTTGTCAGGAAGGTCAAATTATGAGAAATTTAATGATATTGGACTGTGTGTATTCCTGTATGGGATGAAGATACTGATAACTTATTTGAACCTTCTTATTTATAAGAGGAGTTAGAAGGAGCATGTGTAGACAAAGCACAGGAGGGAGTTGAATATAATGGTACAACATAATATAAAGATTGAGTCAAAGGGTGATAAAGGAAACTACTGGAAGAAAGGGAAAGGAGAGGAGGAATGAGCTAAGATATATATATATATATATATATATATATATATATATATATATATATATATATATAAAATAGTAAAGAAAAAGTTTTTGAAATAGAGTGGAAAGCAGGAAGATGAGGGGGAATGAGTGAGTCTTCATTCCCATCAGAAATGGCTCAGTGAAGAAATAACATACTCATTCAATAGGAAAAGAAATATGTCTTATCCTAGAGAAAACTGAGAAGAAAGTGATGAAATAAAGGGAATGGGGGAGAGGAAGAGTGAGTAGGTGATAGCAGAGAGGGAGGATTATGGGAGAGTATAGTGAGATACAACACACCTCCGATGAGGGACAGAATAGAATAAATGGGAGTGGGGAGGAATAGAATGGAAGGAAATACAACTAGTAATAGGAAATGTTGAGAAATGTATTGAATCAATTTATCTGATAGACTTTTAATAAAGAAATCATCTCATCCCAGAGACAGGGTCAATGAAATCTGAAAAGAGACTGGAGTATATGTTTTTTTTCCCCCTAACTTAATTCTCTTGAAACTTCTCTATCTTTTTTTTGGGGGGGGGTATGTTTATTTTCACAGTAAGATTATTGTAATTATATGAAAATAAATCATAAAAAAGACAGCTGCTGGTATCTGAACACAGACTAAAGATCAATTTTTTTTTCTCTAGCTATTGCTTTACTTTTCAAAAGGTTTCCTCTATTTTTGGGGGTAGCAGGGATTATGTTTACTCTTATAACAATACTATTTTAGTAATGTGTAAATAACTAAATAAATAATAAAAACAAATACCCAAAAATGAAAAGAAAAAAGTGAAATAATATGACAATTAGGAAAATAAGGATATGATTATCTGTCAGATCTCTCGGAAGGGGACCAGTTTATGATCAAAGTTGAGATAGAGAACTTTATGAAATACAAAATGGAAAATTTTTATGACATTAATTTGAAAAGTTCTTGTACATATAAAACCAATGCAATCATGAATAAAAGAGAGCAGTATGTCAGGAAACAATATTCCAGCTATATTTTCTGATAGAGGACTCATTTCTAAAAATTATAAAAAAAAACCTCAATAAAATTTATAAGAATTCATATAATTTCCCAAATGATAAATGGGAAAATGTCAAGAATAGAGAGTTCTAAGATGAATAAATAAAAGCTTTCTATAGCTATGTGTAAATGCTCTAAATCATTATTTATTGGAGAAATTCAAATCAAAACATCTCTAAGGTACTATCTCACATTTATCAGATTGTTCAATGTGCCAAAAAAGGAAAATTATCAATTTTGGAGGGAATGTGAAAAAACTGGGACACTAATGTATTGTTCATAGAGTTGTGGCCAACATTTCTTTTTGAACAATGTGAAGCTATGCAGAAAGTGATAATTGTGCATATTTTTGATCTAGTAATAGCACTACTAGATCTGCATTCCAAAAAGATAATATAAAAGGATAAAATCCCACATATACAAAAGCATTGATAGCAGTTACTATTAAAGTGATAACAATTTGAAATGTTAGGGAATATCCATCAATTAGGTAGTGGTTGAACAAATTGTGGTTGTTGAATAAGCAATGGAGTTCTGTAATAAACCATGAAGGATAGGACTTCAGAATATCCTAGAAATACTTGAATGAACTGATGCTGAGTGAAGTGAGCAGAATCAGAACACTGTACACACATTTTATCATAATCAACTATAATGGTGTTTGTCCTCTCAGCAGTAAAATAACAAACACAATTCTCAAGGACTTAATGTTGGAAACTATTATTCACACGATGAGAAGGAATTATGGAGTCTAAAGGCAGACCAAAGGTTCCTATTTTCAATTTTTAAAACTTGGGTTCCTATTTTCAATTTTTAAAACTTGTTTATTATGTTGATATTTTTAGTCCTTTTATGACTTTTTCTTCTCTTTTAGATTCTTTTTAAAAACATGTTAATATGTATATTTTTAACATAGTTAAACATAAATAAACCATTTTTGATTATGTTCCATAAGAAGGAGGGTGAACAAAGGAAGGAAGAAAAATGTGAAAATCAAAATCTTATAAAAATTTATTGTTGAAAATTATATTTGGATGTAGCTCATAAAACTTGTCAAGAAAATATTAAAAAGGCTTCAAGATAAAGTAGACATTGAAAATTTCAATTTATTACACTCAAGGGAATGTTAGAAGGAATTTGAACTGACTCAGAACCAGAAGCTAAATTTTCACATTCAAAAAGCAGCAAATGGTACAAATGTCTTGATTTCTTATTTTCTCCATTAACTATAGAATAAGAAATTGATGGAGAGAAAATATATTAAATGCAAATTAAATTTATAACTGTGCTATGTGTACTTCATTATCCCTCCACTCCCAATCATTGAGCTGCTTGTGTAACTTTTATCTAGTTATCTGGTAACTTAAGTATAAAAATAAATAGGATCATATATGGGTACTTATTAAAGTGAGAACTATTCATTTTGGTTCCTATAATGAGACCTGAGGAGTAAGGTGAAAAATGTAAAGAAAATTGAGTGATATCACACAGGTTAAACTAGTGGTGACCTTTGTGAAATGACTGGAAACAGAGTGATAATGACATCAGTAGGCTGTAAGGTAAATTATTTCTCTCTGGAAATAGAAAAGGAATTAATTTCAAAACTTTGAGGTTTCAGACCTAGGAACAAGGAGGAGATGCATGGAACTTAATAAAGTGAAAGTTGTGTCTAAAAGACTTAAAAGGAGCCACAGATGCATGCAAAATGGCCTTGGATAGATGAGAAATTAATATGAGCAGACAACCAGTTAGTGAATAAGCACTGAGTGCCTACAATGGATCAGACACTGTAGTTAATACAGTTTCTCAAAGATCTAAACAACTAGGACTCAAACCTATAAACCAGATACATTAAACAAAATCAAATGAGTAAAGAAGCTAACATTACAAAGTATTAGGAAAGTCTTCTGATAGAATGTTCGATTTTAAAACCTTTTGGCTGTAACTTTGAAGGAAGTCAAGGAAAATCCTATCAGAAGACAAAGATGACAAAGGAGAGAGAATTCCAGACTTGGAGGATAGTCAATGAAAATATTCATGAGTAGGGGCAGTTAGGTGGTGCATTGGATAGAACAATGGTCCTGGAGTAAGGAGTACCTGAGGTCAAATCTGGTCTCAGCTGTATGATCTTGGGAATGTCACTTAACCCCATTGCCTTAAATAAATAAATATTTTTTTAAAAAGAAAATATTTATGAGTGAGGAGATAGTGTTTTTGTGAGTATAGTAAGAAGTTCAGAGTTACTAAAATGCATGAAGTTGAGGGCAGTTAGGAATCTGTAAAGAGATTAAAGAAAAAGGAAGGGATGACATTTTGAAGGACTATGAATATCAATCAGAGCATTTTGCATTTGATATTAGAGGTGAGAGGGATGAATTTTTCAAGTGAAATTCAGAGCTATCTGCACAACATCAATCATCATATGATAAACCTGTGACATCATTGCATAGGATAATATCTAAGCTAACTATGCATATTTTTGGTTGAAAGTTCTATTTATTCTTCATGCTATGGATTAACATCAATGTGTTTCATGAATAGAATTGAGAGCAATTCTTTTTATCTTGCATTCTAAATTGCTTTAATTCAACACTAAGCAGAATTATATACACATAAATACACCAATATATGTATGTAAATATGTTTGTATATATGCATGCATGTATGTATATGAATATATAAGTATATATTAGAATCTCGATTAATATTAAAATTGATACTATGATGAAAAAATCAAATAAATTCTGATTTTGATGGATATAATAGAAATATATTGCTGTTTTTACCACTTTTCAATTTTCTGATAATATTTTGACCATTGTGAACAAGGATAGGAGACAATGTATTTGAGATAAAAGTCAGAAAGTAAGAGTAACTTTTCTCCAAATATTTAATTATAAGAGATCATTTTCTGTGCTCATTTTCACTAAACAAAGGTTTCCCTTTCCTTTCTGCCTGTGATAAAAGGTATGAGATTAAATATCTCTTCTGTTTTAAGGATAATTTTTTTTTGTCAACATGTCAAACAAGTAAATAAAAGTGGACTGAGGAAAGCATTAATGAAAATATATACCAAAAATTTTGACAAACTCTAGTGGTAAAGTAAATTATGCATAACAGGTTCAGTATTAAGATGAGTAACTGCAAACTCCCTTGATTTTGAATGAGCATAGCTTTTAGAAAATTAGATCAATTCTATTATCCCTTAAACTTTTAAAAAGAGATTTTTATTAAATAAAGTAAGAAATGCCATTGATTTTACTAAATGCAACTTGTTGAGGTGCTGAAGGTAAATGCATTATTTAAAATATTTCAAATACAAAATATTTTGAAAAATAGAAAAAAATATTCCTAAAAAGAATAAGCGAAATATAATGGATAGCTTCAGAATCATTAAGTTCTATATTTATATCTTGCCTCTCACATCTATTGACTTCTTGATGTAACCTATTAGTACCCTAGGCAATTTATTGAGACTATAAATTATAGGGTTCCTGCTGCTTAACATTTTTAGTTTACATTCCTTTTCAATTGGTATCACTGATTGAGTTGAAAATAAAAATATTCTTGAAAAGAATATGTTTGTCATTATTTAGTATATATATGTATATATATATATATATAGACACACACACACACACACACACGCACACACACACACACACACACATATATATATATATATATATATATATATATATATATATATATATATATATATATATATAAACATGTGCTTTATACATATATATGCACTTTCACCCACTATTTCAGGGTAATATTATATACACATTCTATTTTACAAGCTTTTGAATGTCAAGAGGCATTACATATTTAACTATATTCCCAACACCAAGCATAGTATCTTTTCCATATAAATTGTTGGAAGAATCAATCTGTGATCTTAGCAATGTGATAGTCCATCCAGTTTGCATATTATCTTGTAAGTCATGCTCATGAATTACATGGAGTTCAAATCAATTTGGCAATTTGCTTGGGGAGCATCCACTTGATCGGGGGCATTTCTCTAGCTCTCTTTTTATAGCATGGATAGCAGTGAAGTGTATGGATTTTTTTAAGATTACTCTCACTTTTACTGTATAATCAACCAATCTTCTTTTCTAATCATTCATCATTCTAATGATGACTATTTTTCTGTTTCCCTTTCTTCCCAAGGACAACACGAAATATTTCATGGAAAATTTCATCATCTTATCTGTCATTATATGCATTTGCAAGAGAGCCAGCATAATTGTAGCTTATGTCTCATTCACAATATAGTAATATATTTGTTACATTAATTACTGCTTTTCATAATTAATTTTTAAGCTTAATAATTATCAGAAAAATAGGATAAACACATACAATGAAAAATCTTATTTAAAACCTTTAAATTTAACAAAATAGAAACACATTTTCAAATAAGCAATCAAGGACAAAGAAAATATATTCCATATAGCTTTCCAAGGCATCTAAAACTCTATTTCTAAACACTTACCCTTTCTTTTTGCTGTATTCAAATATTGCATTACCAAAAGTATCTTAATACTTATTTAATTGAATGAAGCTTAATGTTTGTAACCCATTATTTAGTTGAAGATTTGAATTAAACCTGCTTCAGAAATTCATTTGAGCTGATTGTTTCCCCTCCTCTCATTTGTTAGACACCTATTTATTGCAAAGGAAATCTCAACAAATAAGCAAAAAAGAATGATGAACTTAACACCACTAATGGAGAGAGTTGGAAAAACTCTCACTCATCTTCTATATAATTTGTGATTATTTGTTAGCATCATCTTCTGCAGCAGGCAGGAAAGAATGTGAAAATTTGCTTTTAATTTACTAACTATGAGAAACCAAATACTAAATGATGACTAATTGAGTCTATAAGATTATTTGTGTTTTCCAAAAATGGTATTCATTAATTCACTCATTCCTTTATATCTCTATCTCTATCTCTATCTATCCATATATATATATATATATATATATATATATATATATATATATATACATATATATATATGTACATATATTTAGAGAGAGAGAGAGAGAGAGAGAGAGAGAGAGAGAGAGAGAGAGATTTTAGATTTTTGCAAGGCAATGGAGTTAAATGGTTTGCCCAAGGCCACACAGCTGGGTAAGTTTTAAGTGTCTGTGGCCGGATTTGTACTAAGGTACTCCTGACTCCAGGGTGGGTGCTCTATACATTATGCAACTTAGCTGCCCCCATATATTATATTTTAACATTTCAAAGTCATAAAATGACTATACATGTAAAAATCAAAAAGATGTATTTCAGAGAAAACACAGGTCTATTACAATCCAGTGAGGACAACTTCTAATAGAAATTATATGTACAAGGATTTTAATGCCATCCCACTTTGCATTTGAGAAAAAAATCAAATCTAAAGGGAATAAATTACTTATCACTGGTAACAGCAAATTTGTATCAGAGTTGGGATTTGAATTCAGGTCCACTGAAACAAAATTCCCCCTTTTTATTAAATCATAGCATCATTTTTTTAAGGTTAATTTAATGTTTTTATGTTGAGATCTTCTGCAGAACTGTCAATCAAAAGTATGTTAACTTTATAAAAAAGTTCATACTTGAAGATAAGAACACCTCATATTAACTGAGAAATATGGTTTCCAACTAGTTTTTGCACCTACTATCTCATTTGTGCCTCATAAATATCCTCTGAGAAAAGAAAACAAACATTGCTATTCCCATTTAAAACAATTATGAAACCATATCTCCGAGAAGTTAAATTATTTGATTAGACAAGTAATTAACAGAGCAGAGATGAGAATCTGCCTCTTCTTAATATTAATCCTCTGCCCTTTCTAGGAAATTATACTAGCACCAACAGATTCAGGCAGCACCAAGTCACAATGAACACATAGCAAGGATATACTTAATTGATATTTTGTTGATTTGTTTTAGTTGTTCCCTGGTTAATAAATTAAGCTGACTGGTCTGTAATTTCCAGTTTCATCTTTTTTTCCCAACTTAATTTTAATGAAAGGCACCCCATTAACTCTTTTCTAGTTTCCAGGGACTTGTTTCATCTGTGATTTAAAAAAAAAAAACTATAAAAAGCCCCTAGGTCATAAGCTCTCTTAGATGTAATCAGCTCCTCCTGAATTGAATACATTCCATAACTATTTATCTCTTATTTTATTTTTTTTGCCTTCACCAACTTTGTAAATTGTTTAAACAAAATGTTCTGCTTCTTAATTGTTTTATAAAAAATAGAAATAAGTAATTTAAAAGCCCCAGGCTTTGAATCAACTAGTAATAGCAAGTTTTCCCTTCTTTGATGTTCAGATGGTAATAACTGCATGGTCCTCCTCCCTTCCTTTGCCAATGTATTTGAATATTTTTCTAGAATAATGATTCTATAAGATTAAAAATAAACATGATTGTTTCCAGCTTTGGCTTTAGTGATTATCTCTCTACTAAAAAAGCTGGCTCCTTGTTAAGTTGAGACCTGGACAAAATGGACATAGGATAAGTATCCTCAAAGTCCCTATCAAGTTTTCTTCTCCTTTGTTAGAGGAACAGATAGATGTGATTCAGTAGATCTGTCTAGGAGCATATAACTAGTAAATGTCTGAGGTAGGACATGAATACAGATCATCTTGAACCCAAATTTAATATTCTCCCCATTGCTCAGTGCTGCAACTCTTTACAATTACTAAAGGAGAAAGAAATATACAATGTAAAAATAGATTTAAAGTTACTAATTTAATTATATTAAAAATTTGTCTCTTTATCTTAGTTTTTTGGAGGCATGAGTATATTGTAATCTTCCTTGTACAGAGAAATAGTAACATTAAATTATGCAGTAATTTGTTAGAATAATATGTGCATCATTAGACACTCATAGCTCCCTGCCTTTCTCATTGGAGGAGGGAGATATATTTTGTTATCTGTTCTTCAGAATTGCTGTATGATTTTCAGTTTCTCAGAGTCCTGTTTTCTTTTTTTTTTTTAACTCTCTTGAAGTCATTAGTATTGTGCTCTTCTGGTTCTGCTCTTTTTCAGTCTACTAATGGGGCTATACTGAAGTCAATTCAAAGTCACTGTTAAATTTTAAGTTTGATTATTTATTCTTGGTAATTGGTAAAACTTGATATATTTTTTTATTGATATTCCATATAAACAAATTTTGGAAAGTTATAAGTATTATTTTAATTAAACATGTGCTGTATATCTTCCTCCTATCTCTGAAAAAACTGGTTTTTATATATATTTCTTAAGTCACTACTGTCTCTGCATCAGTACATATAAATCCTTTTATTATTTCTTATTTGTTACTGCAAACTAATATTCTACCTTTTAATATACCACAATTTGTTTTTGCTCATCAAGGGATAATTTCATTGTTGCTAGGTCTCTCTTTTTTAATATCAAGAATTGCTTATGTGAATTTACATACTTTCATGCATTTATACATACATTAAAACATGTATATATATATATATATATATATGTATACACACATATCGGATTGTAAGCATATATATATATATACATACATACATGCATATGCAAGTCTTTATGATTGCTCATTTTATGAATATTGATGTAAAAGTATAAACAGATATGTATTCTTTTACATACAAATACCACAAGTCAGTCATTTTCCAAGACATGGAGAGCCCCTAAATTTCCAGTATTTTGCTGGAAATCATGCAAAAAAATGGTATTAATAATTTTTTCCTTCCAAGACCATTGGATCTTACTTTGATTTCCTTTGCCTATAAACTTAGTATGATATTGGTGGAACAAAATTATTTTACTTTATATACAGTACTTCTAAACTTTATAAAGTCTACTTTCTTTTATATGAATATAAATAGTATTAGTTTCTTGAGAGCTTCCTGTCCGCAGCCTTAGAACATATAGTATGTGTCAAATGGACCTTATTATTAACAATTTAGATCAGTTTCATTTATAACTTGCTTTTTTTGCATCTTGTGACTTTTTTTGTTAACTCCTCAGTCTTTTTAGAATTTTGAGATTACCTTATCTAATCTTTTTTCTATCTTTCCTGGTAAAGGGTGAAGTTTCTCCTTTTTTCTTCCCCAATTCCCTATATTCCTTTTTGTTATAAGGAAGTTCACTGATTTCCTTGGAAATTAAACTTCCTTACATTCCTTAATTCTTATAATTTCTTTTCTCATATCCTTCCCATCATTAATCTAGAAAAGAAAAAAAAAAACCTGCTTCTTTAAATTTATTTTCTTAATCATACTTTATTTCCTCCTTCATTTTAAAACTTTGAATTTAGGTTATCTTAAGAAAATATTATTTCTTCCATTTATCTTTAGAACCTCCCATTATAATAATCCTCCAGTTAATAAAAAAAATCCCTAATTTATTTGGAATCAATTAAATAGTCTTCAATGCAAAAAAATAGGAGGGTAATTGGTAGCTTGCTGAATTGATTTTCTAAAATATATGTAGGGGTGGCTAGGTGGCATAGTGGATAAAGCACCGGCCTTGGTGTCAGGAGTACCTGGGTTCAAATCTGGTCTCAGACACTTAATAATTACCAAGCTGTGTAGCCTTGGGCAAGCCATTTAACCCCATTTGCTTTGCAAAAAAAACTCCCTAAAATAAAATATATCTAGAGTCCCCATAATAAATTGCAGTGACTCAGTTAATGCATGAATAAGACAACATTAAAACTCATATTTTTCCTGATTTCAAGTACAATTCTGTTCTCCGTATAATCTAGTTGCCTCTGAGAATGACATGAAATTTTTTCACTATGCAAAAATGCTGATAATAATAGAAAACAAAATTATATCATAAAATAGGTGTCCTTAATTTTGTGCTTTTGTTAGGGACAATTTAGAAACTGATAAAGCATTTCTTTGATATACATAAAAAAATAATTAGGATTATACAGAAACTGAAAAGGTATGTGGTACAGTGGATAGAACTTCTATCATGGAGTCATGAAGTTTGGGTTGAAATTTGGTTTCAAACAACTTCTAGCTAGAAAATTTGAAAAAGACTAACAACTCCATTATTTTTGCCAAGAAAATTCCAAATGGGTTCATAAAGCACCATACCTGACTGAAAAAGACTGAACAGCAATAATAAAAAGGAATCTAATTATTGAATCTTGTGCCAGATATGGAACATATAGATGGACAAGTTAAAATTATTTCTGATATTTTTAAAGAACAAACTGAGACTCAGCTATATTACAAGTTTATCTCATAATTATCAACTTAATAAATGGAATATCTTAATCTTGGTCCTAGTTCTTTGAAATCAAAGGGTAGTTTTCATCCCATTGTATTGCTTTGCTTCCCCTTAGTAAGTTCACTAGTCAGTGGTCATTAATAAAATTCAAAGTATGAGTAATGTTTATTCAAGAGATTACTAACTTCTGGATTTTCTGAATTTTCAAGATTTTAGAAGAAAATTACATAATTAATTCTGGTTATCTGCATTATTCTTATCTATCACTTATATTAAAACATAACAATGCTCTTAGATAATAAAGATAGTCTTTAAGGACTATAGAAAGTGACTTGAACAATAGAAAAATATGTTTCTATGATGATATAAAGAACTGAGGTCAAGAGAATGCATCATGGCTTACATAATTCACTCTAAGGGCATGTTGGTTGCTTAACAAATATTGACTAAATTCTATCTATATACTTATTAAAAAATAATACATAAAAATATAAATACTATCTCTAGTTTTCTATTTAAATCCTATTTGGACTTCATTTTAATTTAAGTTTCTATGCTAGTCATACTGTGGAGAAATAAACATCATTGTTTTGTCCTTGGAAAGCTTACTCTGTAAATTCACATAAATTGTTAAGTACTAGAAAGAAAGAAAATTATCAGTTACTTAGCTACTGAATCATTTCCTTCCTTCTGTGAAAAATGGAGGAGATAAAGATTAATTTAAGTAATGATGAAAAAAGACAAGTCAACATTCTTATAAGCAAATAATGAACTTACCAAGGATAAGAAATATTAAGAGAATTCTAAAATAAATTTTATACCATAATTTCTTGCCATCAACTCTATTTACAATAGTCACTGTCCATCATTAATGTTAAAACGGGGAAATTGGAAGGAAGAGACATATGTTCACTATGTTGATTCATCAAGGAGATCTTGAAATCCAGAGGACTTTACCCATTGCATATAGAAATATATTTCACAACTTTAAATAGTTTCTCTACAGTGCTCAACAATTCAATTATTTTACAAATGTCTTTCTCTTTTCCAATAATCTATTCTTAATTTTTTGCTTTATTTTCTCCTTTATAAACACAAGCACATCCTCTGCTCTTATAATAGTCTTCTTATTTTCTTAATTTCCTATCAAATCTTCCCTAAATGATAACCAAAACATTAGTTGTTTCCCTTTTGTCTGTTCCTATTGATATCAGTCTAATATGTCTTTTGTTATGATAATTTAATTATTTTCTTAGTCAGTTATCTTTCTAAAGAACATTCTTGTTTCAAATTCATTTGATTAATTTTGATAGATTAGATTTTAAGAATGAATAAGACCATGTAAATCTTCTGCTTAAATATTTTACTACCTCTATACTGTCTCTTTAATATGAATCAATTTTCTCTTCCTTTTACTATATCCTCCATAAACTACTACATTCTCATCTTTTTAACCCTATCATCTATTATTTCTATTAATTTTATTAGATGCATGTTATGGCATGGGGATAAAGAAAAAGATGAGAAATCAGGAAAATCTGAGTTAAAATCTATTATCAGACAATTTTTAGCTGTGTGTTTCTTAACAAGTCACTTAACATATTTTTGGCTGAATTTCCTCAATTGAAAATGACAGCAATAATAGTACTTACTTCCCAAAATTCTCAAGAGGATCCATTGAGATATTTTATGTAAGCACTTAGATTTCCTGTCAATAA